>NW_016931287.1:6214-12217 GCF_001483705.2 Eufriesea mexicana
GTGTGTGTGTGTGTGTGTAATCGACACGTCTGGCGCGCATGGCCATGATCGTTTTGGGTGCGATTTCCCGTCGCACCGGGAGGGAACTGCGGTTGCGTCGCGGGGGCGTGCTGGCAACGGCGTCGCCGCGAAGTCCACGGCGCACCGAAATGCGAAGGGCTGGCCATCGCGTGGGTTTTAGTGGGTAAAAATCCCACATAACCCCGCCCCTCCCCTAAGGGGGCCGGGTATCTTTGGAAGATTTCCCCCATGTGAAAAAAAAGAAAAAAAAAGTTTGGTTTGGTCTTGGTTTGGACATTTTCGACTTTTGAGCTGTAAACCGCTATTCGGAATATTTCAGGGATTTACATTGTTCTGCTATGCTTTGCTTAGCTCTCGTGAGGCCATCAGTAGTGGTCGTGGCACGTCAGGTTTGTAAAGTTACGTCCGCCTATGCTACGTTTGGGTTGGCTAGGGCAGGGTAGCTTTGACTTTTCTGCTATGCACTACTGTTCAGCGGATTTCTGCGATCAACTGTGAACATTCCCTGCTTTGTTCTGGGAATGCTTGTAACTGTGGCCGCGGCGCGTTCGGTTGTTTCAGGTTACGCTAGGTTAGGATAGGCTTTTACGGTGAGGTTAGGATATATTTGACTTTTGTGCTACACACTGCCACTCTACGCACCTCTGCGCTCTACTCTCCTACAATATGCGCTGCTTGGCTGTGGGGAGGCAGCAATTGAGGGCTAGGCGCGTTAGGCTGGGATTGGTTATGTTCGATTAGGTTAGGCTAGGCCAGATAAAGTTAGGATATCTCCTACTTTCTTGCTATACACAGCTAATGGGGCGATTTCAGCCTACCGCATTGCTCGGCTATATTCTGCATAGCTCTCGTGAGGCCAGCAGTGGCTTTCGCAGCACGTCAGGCTGGGTTACGTTATGTCAGCTTATGTTACGTTTGGTTAGGTTAGTGGAGGGTTGCTTTGACTTTTGTGCTGTACACTGCCATTCGGTAGACTTCTGCGCTCTGCATTGCTCTACTAGCCTCTGCTTGTCACTTGGGAGGTCAGGAATAGCGGTCGTGTCTGGTTTGGTTGGGTTAGGTTACGTGCGGTATTGTTAGGTTGGGTTCAGTTTGGTTTGGATGGCTTCTACTTTTGTGAGGTGCACTGCAATTCGGTGAACCTCTTTACCCTACTATGCTCTAGTATGTTCTGCTTGCCTCTGGGTAGGCCAGCAATTGTGTTCTCGGCACGTAAGTTTGAGTTAGACAGCGATTGGTTATGTCACGTGTGGTTCGGTTAGGATATGGTAGCTTTGACGATTGTGCTATACACCGCTATTCAGTGGGTACCTGCGTCATACATTGCTCTACTATACTCTGCTCGAATCCCGGGATGCGAGCAATTGTGGCTGTGGCACGTTAGGTTGAGTCACGTTACGTTTGGTTAGGGTATGTTAGGTTAGGAATGCTTAGGATAGCTTCGGCTTTCGTGCTGTGCACAGTTATTCGTTGCATTCCTGCCCTCCACTGTGCTCTACCCTAATCTGATGGACCCTGGGGGCCAGCAATATTGGTTGCGGAAATTTACGTTGAGTTTGGCTACGTCCGGTTTGGTTAGGTTTGGACTGGTTAGGTTAGGTTAGGTTAGGTCAAATGTCTTTGACTATTCTGCTGTGCACAACAGTGCGGTGGATTACGGCGCTCAGCCGTGCTCTGGTATACTCTGCGTGGCTCTGTGGAGGCTAGCAATAGTGGTCTGTGTACGTTCGGTTGGGTCTGGTTACGCTTGATTAGGTCAGGTTTGTCTGGGTTAGGTAAGGATAGCATTGATTTTTCTGCTAAATATTGTCATACAATGGACTTCTGCGCTCTACGCTATTCTAGCACGCCGTGCTTGGCCTTGGGGATGCCATCAACGGCGGTCGCGGCACGTCAGCTTGTGTTAAGTAACATTCGATTAGGTAAGGTTAGGCTACGTTTGCCAGTTTAGCATCTACTTTTGTGCTTTGCGCTGCATTTCAGTGGATTCCTGCGGCCTACTGTGCTCTATTATGTTCTGCTTGTTTCTGTGGAGGGCAGCAATCGCGGTCTCTTCACGTCAGGTTTAGTTAGGCTGTGTTCGGCTGTGTTCTATTGCTCTGGTTGGGATTGGGTAGCTATAACTCTTATGATATATACTGCGATTTTATGGATGTCTGCGTACTACTCTCCACTAATCTGTTCTGCTCGGTTTCGATGGGGCCAGTAAGGACGATCGCGGCTCGATAAATTGAGTTAGGTTGCGTTAGGCTATGCTGTGATTGGGTAGGTTAGGAGAAAATAGCTTTGACTTTAGTGCTCTATAGTGCTATTATGTGGACTTCTGCGCGTATCTGTCAGTATGTCCTGCTGGGCTCTGGCGAGGGCAGCAATAGCGGTCCAACCACTTCTGGTTTAGTTAGGCTATGTTTGGTTATGTTCTGTTGGTTTGGGTTTGCTTTGGAAACCTTAGACTTTTCTGATGCTCACTGCGTTTCTATGGATTTCTGCGACATACTCTCGACTAACGTTTTCAGCTTGGCTCTGTGGAGGCCATCCATAGCGGTCGAGGCACGTCAGGCTTGGTTATGTTACGTTCGGTTTTGTTACGTTTGGTCAGGTTAGGAGGGGTTAGCCTGACTTCAGTGCTACAGTCCGCTATTAGGCGGATTCCTGCGATCCACGTTGCTCTAATATTTTCAGACTCACCCTGGGAAGGCCAGAAATAGTGGCCTCGGCACGTCATATTGAGTCAAGTTTCGTCCGGTTAGGCTGCAATAAGCTAGGTTTTGTCGGGATAGCTCCAACTCTTGTGCTGTACACTGCTATTCGGTGGATTTCTGCGCTCTACTGTGCTCCAGTTTGTAATGCTTTGCCCTGGAGAGGGCAGCAATAGCGGCCTCGGCACGTTAATCTGAGTTAGGCTACCTTTGGCTATGTTCTGTTGGTTTTGGTTAAATTTGGGTACCTTTGACTTATCTGATATACACTGCGATTCTATGGATTTCAGCGTTCTACTCTAAACTAATGTGATCTGCTTGGCCCTGGGGTGGACAGCTGTAGCGGCTGCGGCACGTTAGGTTGTGTTAAGTTACATTTGGTTATGCTAGGATAGATTCGATTGTAGTGCTTTTGTCTGCTATTAGGTGGATTTCTGCGCTCTACTGTGCACTAATTTTTTATGTTGGCTCTGGGAATGCAAGCAATTGTGGTCTGGGCTCGTTATGTTGAGTCGGGTTACGCTCGGTTACGTCTGGTTCGGCAAAGTTTGGACAGTATCACTTTAACTTTGTGCTGTACAATGCTCTTGGCTGGATTTCTGATCTCTACTCTGCTCTAGTATGTCCTGGTTGGCTCTGGAGAAGGCAGCAATACAAGTCGCGGTACATTTGGTTGTGTTATGCCGTGTTCGGTTATGTTACGTTTGGACAAGCTAGGAGAGGATACCGTTGACTGAAGAGCTATAGTCTGCTATTTGATCGATTCTTGCGCCCTACAGTGCTCTAACGTTTTCAGCATGGTTCTGGGTAGGCTACCAATAGTGGCCTCGGCACGTTATAGTGTGTCAGGTTACGTTCGGTTAGGTTGGGTTAGGCTACGTTTGGTTAAGATAGCCTCAACTTTCATTCTATTCACTGATATATGGTGGATTTCGTCGCCCTACAACGGTCTAGTACGTCATGCTTGGCTCTGTGGCGGGCAGCAATTGCGGTCTCGGCACGCTAATTTGTGTAAGTCTATGTTAGGTTATTCTCTGTCTTTTGGGTTAGGCTTGGGGGGCTTGGACTTTTCTGATGTACACTGCCTTTCTACAAATTTCTGCGCCCTACTCTCCGCCAGTGTGCTCTGCTTCGCTCTGGGGAGGCCAGCAGTAGTGGCCGCGGCACGTTAGTGTTTGTTCCTCTACGTTTGGCTAGGTTAGGTTTGGTCTGTTTAGGTCGGGATATCTTTGACCTTTGTGCTGTTCGTTGCTATATGGTGACTTTCAGCTCTCTGCTGCGCTACACTAAACTCTGCTGGACTCTGCGGGGCCAGCAGTAGCGGTCGTGGCACGGTAGGTTTAGTTAGGTTACATTTGGCAGTGCTAGGCTAGTTTCCGTTTTATTGGGATGGTTTTGGCTTTTAAGTTGTACACTGCTGTTCGGTGGACTTCTGCGCTGCTGTGCACTAGTATATGCTGCTTGGCTCTGGGGAGGCCAGCAGTAGCGGCCTCTGCACGTCAGGTTTAGTTAAGTCGCTTTTGTCTATATTTCGCTTGGATAGGTTAGGATATGTTAGCATTGACTTTTATGCTATACACTGCACTTCGGTGGCTTCTACGCCCTACTGCGCTCATGTATGTCCTGCTTTTCTCTTCGAAGAGTAGTAATGGTGGTCTCGGCACGTTAGTTTGGTATAGGATACGTTTGGTTAGGTCATGTAGGCATTTGCTGTGTTTGGACAGCTTCGACGTATTTGCTGTACACTGCAATTCTATGGACTTCTGCGCTCTACTTCCCACAATTATGCACTGCTTGTCTCTGTGGAGGCCAGCAACTGCGGTCCCGTCATGTCATGTTGCGTATGGTACGATTGGCTGTGTTAGGTCAGGCTAAGTTTGGTTCGCGTTGTTCTGAACTTTGTGCTATAGAATGCTATTCGGTCGACATCTGTGCTCCGCATTTCTGTACTAGCATCTGCTTGTCTCTGGTATGGCAGCAATAGTGGCCGCCGCGCAATGTACTGAGATCGCTTACGTATCGTTATGGTAGGTTAGGCTAGGTTAGGTATGAATGGCTTTGACATCATTGCTGTACACTCCGATTGGGTAGATTTCTGCGCTCAACCGTGTGCTACTATTCTCTGCTTGGCCCTGGGAGGCCAGCAATAGTGTTTGCCGCACGATAGGTTGAGTTAAGTTGCGTTTTGTCTGGGTCAGTTAGGCTGGGTCAGGCAGTTATAGTCTAGTCTTTCTGATATACACTGCTATTCCATGGATTTCTGCGCTCCAACTTGCACTGCTATAATCAGGTTGGCTCCGTGGATGCCAGAATTAGTGGTCGCGGCATGTTAGGTTCAGTTATGTTACGTTTGGTTAGGATAGGTTGGCTAAGATTTGATTAGGATAGCTTTGACCTTTTTGCCAGAACCAGCTGTTAGGTGAGTGTCTCAGCGCTCTGCTGTGCTCTAGTATGTTCTGCTTGGCTCTGGGACACCAGCGATAGTGATCGCGTTACGTTAGGCTCAGTTATGTTACGTTTGGTTGCCTTTCGATTGGATATGTTACGAGATGCTCGCTCCGACTTTTGTGCTGTACACTGCTTTTCGGCGGATTTCTGCATTCTACTATGCTCTAATATGTTCAGCTCCGCTCCGCGGGGGCCAGTAATAGTGGTCCCATCGCTATAGTTTGATATAGGCTACGTCTGAACATGTTACGTTTGGTAAGGTTAGGAAAGTATGTCATTGACTTTTTTGCTGTATACAACTATTCCGAGGACTTCTGCGCTATATTGGGCTCTAATCCGCTCCGCCTGGTCCTGGGGAGGCCAGAAATAGTGGTCTCGACATGTTTGGTTGAGTTGGGCTACGTTCAGTTAGACTATGTTTGCGCGTGTTGGGTTAAGATAGCACTGACTTTCGTGGTCTACACCGCTATTCTGTGGACTTCCAGGCTCTACAGTGCTCTGCTGTATGCTGCTTGGCCCTGGAGCGTCCTGCAGTAGTGGTCGCATCACGTTAGATTGAGTTAGGTTACGTTCGGTATAATTACGGTCGGTTAGGTTAGTAAGGCCAGCTTTGACTCTTGCGCTATACCCTCCTATTCGGCGGATTCGTGCACTCTACTGTGCTCTGATATGTTCAGCTTGTCTCTGGGTGGGCCAGCGTTAGTGGAACGTTCAGCAAAGCAACATACGGTTAGATTAGGTTAGGTCAGGCTAGGTTAAGATATCTTTGACCTTTGTGCTTCACACAGCAATGCGGCGGATTTCTGCGCCCCACTGCGCTCCTGCATATTCTGCT
>NW_016931288.1:0-257 GCF_001483705.2 Eufriesea mexicana
ATGTATGGATGTATGGATGTATGGATGTATGGATGTATGGATGTATGAGTGGATGGATGTACGGATGTGTGTGTGTACGGGTAAATGGATGAACGGATGTATATATGCATGGATGTATGGATGTATGGATGTATGGATGTATGGATGGTAATATGTAGATTGCAGGATATATGGATGGAGGGATGTATTGATGCACAGATGTATGGATGTTAGTATGGATATTCTTACGGATGTATGTGTGGATGTATGGATGGATG
>NW_016931289.1:0-1062 GCF_001483705.2 Eufriesea mexicana
CTGCGCTCTACTGCGCTCTAATACGTTCTGCTTGTCTCCGGGGAGGACAGAAATGGTGGTGCCTGCTCGTTTGGTTTAGTTGTTCTACGTTCGGTTTGGTTACGTTAGGTTACGTTTGGTTAGGATATCTTCGGCTTTTGTGCTATACATTGCTATTTGGCAGCTTCCTGCGGTCTACTATGCTCTACTAAATTCTGCTTGGCCCTGGGGGTGCAGGAATAGTGGTCGCGGCTCGTTACGTTGAGTTATTCTACGCTTCGTTAGTTTGCGTTTGTTTGGGTTTTGTTTAGATAGCTTCGACCTTTCTGATCTACGCTGCGATTCTATGGATTTCTGCGCTACACTCTCCACTAACATGCACTGTTTGCCCTTTGGAGGCCAGGAGAAGCGGCCGCAGAGCGTTTGGTTGTGTTGCGTTACGCTTTTTATGCTGTAAGCTGTGCTCTATTTGCTTGAGGTTATGATATCTTTAACTTTTGCACTCTAGACTGCAATGCGCTGGATACCTTCGCTCTACTGTGTTCGAGTACGCTCTGCGCAGCTCCGGGGAGGCCGGAAATTGTGGTCTCGGCAAGTTAGGTTGAAATAGGCTACGTTTGGTTAGGTAACGTTTGCTCTGGTTAGGTTTTGGTACCTTCGTCCTTCCTGCTACACACAACCTGATACTGCTCTGCTTGGCTCTGTGGGGTCCAGCAATACTGGTCGCGGCACAAAACTTTCAGTCGTATTACGCTTGTTTGGGTCACGTTAGGATGGGTTGGGTAAGGACGTCTTCGACTATTGTGCTCAACACCGTTTTTCTATGGTCCTCTGCATTCTCCTGTTCTCTGTCATATACTGAATGCCTCTCGGGACGCCAGCAATGGTGGTGGCAGAACCATACTTTGGGTTACGTAAAGTTGTTTCAGGTTTCGTCAGGTTATCTATGACCTTTGGCCATATATTGCAATGCGGTTGATCTCTGCAATCTGCTGTGCTCTAGTATAATCTGCTTCGCTCTGAGGAGGCCAGCAATTGTGGCATCGGGGCGTTAGGCTGAGTTATGCAACGATTGGGTATATT
>NW_016931290.1:0-5311 GCF_001483705.2 Eufriesea mexicana
CCCACGGATAAATATGACTTTTGTGCTATGCACTGAGATCCCATGGATTTCTGCGCTCCATTGCCTTCTAGTAGCTCTGCTCGACTCTGGGGATGCCAGCAATAGTGGTTACGGCACGTTGCGTTTTTGTGTGCTACGTTAGGTAATGTTACGTTGGCTTCGGTTAGGTCTGGATAGATATGACTTTCGTGCTATATACTGCGGTTCTGTGTACTCCTGCGCACTAATACCCCCTGGTTAGTACCACTAGACACTGTGGAATTCAGCAATAGCGGTCGGGGTACGTTAGGTTAAGCTATGATTCGTCTCGTTATGTTATGGTTGGATATATTAGGAAGGGGCACCATTCACTTTTGTGCTACACACAGCTATCAGCGGTTTTCTGCGCTCTACTGTGTTCCAACATTTTCTGTTTGGCTCTGGGGATGACAGCAATAGTGGCCTCGGCACGTTCGTTTGTGCTATGCTACCTTCGGATGTATTACGTTTGGGAGGTAAGGATATGGTAGTTTCGGCTTTTGCGCTATATACGTCTATCCGCGGACTTCGGCGCTATACTTTGTTCTGGTATGTTCTACTTGTCTCTGTGGAGGCCAGCAATAGCGTTACGTTTTGCCAGGTTAGGACACGCCACTTCGACTTTTGTGCTATACACTGCTCTTCGATGTATTTCTGCTCCATAATCTGCTCTAACATGCTGTGCTTGTCTCTACGAAGCCCATCAATAGCGGTCGCTGTACGTTACGTTTGGTCATGCTACGTTTGGCCAGTTTAGATTACGCCAAGCTTGCTTACGGTGTCCTCGACTTTTGTGCTATATGCTGCTGTTCATTGGGTTTCTGCGCTCAACGTTGCTCTACTATACCCTGCTTGACTCGAGGGTTGCGAGCAGTAGTGGTCGTGGAACGTTACGAGGGGTCATGCTACATTTGGTTAAGTTAGGTTAGGCTACGTTTGGTCAAGGAAGCTTTGAACTTCGTGATATACCTTGTTATAGGGTGGATTTCTGTGATATACTGTTATGTACTACACTCTGCTAGGCTATGGGGTGGCCAGGAGCAGTGGCCGCGGCACGTTATGTTGAGAGATGCTACGTTTTGTTAGGTTAGGTTAGTCTATGGTATCTCTTACTTTTGTGCTGCTCACTATAACACGGTGGATTTATGCGCACAGCTGCTCCCATGCGCTTCGTCCCGGGCCTGCTAGCGGACTCATCAGTAAGGCTTGCTTAGCAGGCTCCGCCTTAGACACTGGGGATACTATTGGAAAGACGGGAAGTTATATATATAGGAAACTGGGAGTTTCCCGCGGACTTGCGGGAAATTCCTTGGAGGCGAAATCCATCAAGTGGCGAGGGCGAGAATGATGGTCGCTACAACAGTAATAGTCGCGGCACGTTAAGTTGAGTTAGGCTACGGTTGGTTATGTTATGTCAGGTTATGTTTGGTCATGGTGCCTACGACTTCTGTGCTATATACTAATATCAGGCGGGTTCCTATGATATACAGTGCTCTACTGTATTCTGCTTGGCTCTGTGGAGTACGGCAGCAGTGGTCCCCTCACGTCGTATTTGGTCACACTACGTTTGGATAAGCTAGGTTAGGTCAAGCCTGGTCAGGATGTGTCCGACTTTTGCGCTATAAGCTGCAATGCGGTGAATTTCTGGGCTCATCTGTACACTATTATGCTCTGCTCGACACTGTGGAGGCGAGCAATGATGGCCGTGGCACGTTAGATTTGGTTAGGTTACGTTTTGTAGTGTTAGGTTAGGTTTAGTTTGCAGAGGATAGCTTTGACTTTCGTGCTATGAGCTGCTATCAGCTGGACTTCTGTGACCTACTGTGCTCTACTATATTATGTTTCGCTCTGGGGGCCAGGAGCAGTGGCAGTGGCACGTCATGTTGGGTTGTGCTGCGTTTGGTTATGTTAGATTAGGCCAGGTTATGTTAGGATGTCAGCGGCTTTTGTGCTATTCACTGCATTGCAATGGATTTCTGCGCTCTACTGTGCCCTAGTACATTCTGCTTGTCTCTGTTGAGGCCAGCAATGGTGGTCTCCTCATGTTAGGTTAAGTTAGGCTACGTTTGGCTGTATTACGTTCGGCCGGGGTAGGATATGCTACATTGACTTTTGCGCTGTCCACTTTTATCTGGTACATTCCTGTGCTCTAATGTGCACTAAAATGCTCTGCTTGCCTCTGGGGAGGCCCGGAATATTGGTCTCGTCACCACATACTTAGTTACCATGCGTTTCGGTAAGTTAGGTGAGGCCAGGTTAGGTCAGTGTATGCCTGAACCTTGTGCCATGCACTGCAATGCGGTGGATTTCTGCGCTCTGCTGTGTTGTAGTTCATTATGCCTGTCTCTACGGAGGCCTAATATAAACTGCTTCGTTCTGGGCAGGGCGGAAGCAGTGGTCGCGACACGTTATGCTGATTTTAGCTACGACTGCTTGTGTTAGGTTAGGTCAGGTTAGGTTGGATACCTTCGACCCTTACGCTGTTCACTGCTTTGCAGTGTATATCTGCGCGCAACTGCGGTCTAGTACATTCTGCTTTTCTCTGTGGAGCCCAGCAATTACTGTCTCGTCATGTTCGGTTGAGGTAGGTTACGCTTGGATAAGCTACGTTTGGCTATGTTAGGATAGAATACTGTGGCTTTTGCGCTGTACACTGCTATTCGTTGCATTCATGCGGTCTATGGTACTCTAATATGCTTTGCTTGGCTCCACGGAGGCCATCAATAGCGGTCAGGGCAAGTTATGGTGTATCAGACTTCGTTTGGCTTGGTTAGGTCAGGTAATGTTAGGTTATATCTTTGACCATTGTGCTATACGCAGAAATGGGGTGGATTTCTGCGCTCTACTGGGCTGTAGCATATGCAGCTTGGCTCTGGGAAGGCCAGCAATATTTGTCCCGTTACGTTATGTTATGGTATACTACGTTTGGATAACTTATGTAGGGTAAGCTTAGGTCAGCGTACGTTCGACTATTGTGCTGTACACTGCAATACCTTGGATCTATGGGCTGTGCTGTTCCCTAGTATATTCTGGTTGTGTCTGTAGAGGCCAGCGAAGGTGGTTTCGGCGCGTTTGGTTTAGTTAGGCTACGTTTGCTTATGACAAGTTTGGTCGCGTTATGAGAGAATCGCTTAGACTCTTGTGCCATACACTGCTATTAGGTGGATTTGTGCTCTCCACTGTGCTGTAATGTGTTCAGCTTGGCTCAGTGGTGGCCAGAAGTCGTGGTTTAGGAGCGTCAGATTGAATAATGTTGCGTCTCGTTAGGTTAGGTTAGGAAGGTCTGGTTAGGGTTTCTCTATCTTCTGTGCTGTACACTGCTATTCGGTGGATTTATGCGCTCTACATTGCTCTACTGTACTCTGCTCGACCCAGCGGGGGCGGGTAATAGTGTCCTCGGCACGATAGTGTGTGTTAGGTTACGTTCGGATATGTCACGTTGGTTAGGTTAGGATACGGTAGCCATGACTTTTGTGCTATACACTGCTATCCGTTGATTTCTGCGCATCACTGTACCCTATTACATTCTGCTTGTCTCTGCGGAGGCCAGCAATGATTGTCTCGTCATGTTTGGATGACCTATGGTACGTTTGGTTACGTTACGTTTGGCTAGGTAAAGATGGTCTACGTTGACTTTTGTGTTTTTCACTGCTATTCGGCGAATTGCTGCTCTCTAGTGTGCCCTAATTTGCTTCGACTGTCCCTGCACGGGCCAGCAATATGGTTTCCGTCACGTCATATTGAGTTATACTGTGTCTGTATAGATACGTTACGTTTGGCTAGGTAAAGATGGTTTACGTTGACTTTTGTGTTTTTCACTGCTATTCGGCGAATTGCTGCTCTCTAGTGTGCCCTAATTTGCTTCGACTGTCCCTGCACGGGCCAGCAATATGGTTTCCGTCACGTCATATTGAGTTATACTGTGTCTGTATAGGTTAGGTTAGGTCAATTTTGGTAATGATATGTTTGACTTTTCTGCTATTCACTGCAATGCTGCGGATTTCTGCGCTCTAGTGTGCTCTAGTATGTTCCGCTTGGCTCTGTGCAGGCCAGCAATTCCGGTCTCGCCATGTCGGGTATAGTTATGTTACGTTTGCGTGTGTTATGCTTGGCTAGGTTAGTATAGGCTACTCTGAATTTTGTGCTATACACTGCTATTCGGACAATTTCAGCGCTATACATTTCTGTACTCTACTCTGCTCGACACTGGGAGGCGAGCAGTAGTGTTTGCGGCACGTTATTTCCAATCAGGTTATTTTTGGTTAGGTTGGGTGAGGCTAAGTTTGGTTACGTTAGCTTCGTCTTTCGTGCTATACACTGTTATCCGGTGGATTTCTGTGACCTGCAGTGCTCTAGTATATTCAGCTTTGCTCAGGGGATGCCAGCAGCAGTGGTCGCGGCACATTATGATGAGATGTGCTACGATTGATTAGGTTACGTTTGTTCGGGTGTGGTTCGGATAACTACGACTTTATATCCATTCACTGCAATGCTTTGTATTTCTGCGCCCTACTGTGCTGTAGTGTAATCTGCTTGGCTTTCCTCGGCCAGCAGTATTGGTCTCGGCATGCTAGGTTGTGTTTGGTTACGATTGCTTATGTTACGTTTGGCTTGCTTAGTACACTATAGCCACGAATCTTGTGCTATTCGGTGGAATTCTGCCTTCTGGAGTGCCCTTATATGTTCTGCTTGGCTCCAGGGGGCCAGAAATATTGGTCTCGGCACGCTGTGTTGGGTTACACTACGTTTTGGTTGGCTGGGTGAGGTTATGTTCGTTTAGGAGAGCTTTGACTTTCGTGGCAGACTGCAATTCGGTGTGTTCATGTGATCTAATGCGCTCTACTATATTTTACTTGGCGCAGTGGAGGCGGGAAGTAGTGGTCGCGACGCGGGATGTTGAGTTATGCTACGTTTGATTGGGTTAGGCTAGGTCAGGTTAGGTTAAGTTACCATTGACTTTTGTCCCATTCACTACAATGCGGCGGATTTCTGCGCACTGCTTCGCCCTGGTGCATGCGGCTGATCCCTGTGGAGGCCAGCAATAGTGGCCTCGTCATGTTATGTTAAGTTAGGTTGCGTTTGGTTATGTTACGTTTGGCTTTGTTGGGACAGGATACTATCACTTTCGTGAGATACACTTCAATTATGAGGATTTCTGCGCTCCTCTGTGCTCTACTATACACTGCATGGCCCTGGGAATGCCAGCAATATTGGTCTTGGCACGTTAAGTTGAGTTAGGTTAGGTTTCGCTAAGTTAGGTGGGGTCAAGTTCGGTAAGTGTAGCTTCCACTTT
>NW_016931291.1:0-1232 GCF_001483705.2 Eufriesea mexicana
ATGGATGTATGGATGGAGAGATGTATGGATCAATGGATGTATGGAAGGGTGCTAGTATGGATGCATGTATGTATAGTTCGATGGACGTATTGGTGGGTGGATGTATGCATGGATGGATGTGTGGCAAGGTGGATGTATGGATATGTGTAATGATGTATGTATGGATGTATTGATAGATGGTTGGTTGGATTGTTGTATGGATGTATGAATCGCCGGATGTATGCATGGGTGGATGTATGGGTGGATGTATGTATGGATGTATGTATGTATGGATGTGCGGATGTATGGATGATACGGATGTAAGGATGTATGGATGTAAATATGTATGGATGTATGGATGTATATATGTACGGATGTATGGATGTATCGATGTATGGATGTATGGATGTGTGTATGGATGGATGTATGGTTGTATGTATGGTTGGATGGATGTATGGATGGATGGATTTGTGGATGTGTGGATGTGTGGATTTATGGATTGGTGGATGGATGGATGTATGGAATGATGTATGTACGGATGAATGGAGGTATAGATGGATGGATTTATGGATGTATGGATGTATGGATGTATGGTTGTATGCATGTATGGATGTACGAATGTATGGATGTACGGATGAATGGATGTACGGATGTATATATGTATGGACGAATGGATGTATGTATGTATGCGTGTATGGATGGTTGGATGCGTGGATGGATGTATGTGTTGTTGGCAGGATATTTGAATGGATGGATGTATTGATGTACAGATGTGTGGATGCATGAATGCATGCTTGTATGGATGTACGTAGGGATGTCTTTATGGATGCATGTGTGGATGTATGGATGGATGTGTGGTCGGATGTGTGTATGGATATATGTATGGACGAATGTACCTGTGTATGTATGGATATATGTATTGATGTATGTATGGATGTATGGATGGGAGGATGGATGGATTGTTGTATGGATGTATGGATCAATCGATGTATGGATCAGTGGATGTATGGATGGGTGGATGTATGGATGGATGGACGGATGTGTGCATGCATGTATGTATTTACGAATGTATGGATGATACGGATGTATATATTTATGGATGTATGAATGGATGGATGAATGAATGAATGGATGTATGTATGTATGTATGGATGGATGGATGTATGGGTGGACGTATGTATGCATGGATGCATTTATGGATGAATGGATGGATGGATGTATGCATGTATGGATATATGTATGTATGAATGATG
>NW_016931292.1:0-1048 GCF_001483705.2 Eufriesea mexicana
GACTCTGGGGAGGCCAGCAAAAGTGGTCGTTGCACGAAAGGTTGAGCTAGGTTACGTTTGGTTTCGTTGGGTTAGGCTATGGTAGGAGATGGTTGGTTTGACTTTTGAGCCGTACGCCGCTATTCTGTGAATCTCTGCGCTCTACTGTGCTCCAATATGCTTCGTTTGGCTCTGAGGAGGACATCAATCGTGATGGCGTCTCGTTGCGTTTAGTTAGGATGCGTTTGGTTAGGTTAGGTTTGGTCCGGTTAGGTAAGGCTATCTTAGGCTTTTGTGCTTTACACTGAAATGTGGCAGATTTCTGCGCTCTACTGCGCTCTAGTATATTCTAGTTGGGTCTGTGGAAGTCATCAATAGTGGTGTAGGCATGTTAGGTCGGGTTGTGTTACGTTTGGCAATGTTACGTTTTGTTAGGTTAGGCCAGGATAGCTATGCCAATTGTACTATACACAGCTATTTGTTGGATGCCTGCGCTCTGCTGTGCGTTGATACGCTCTGCTTGGCTCTGGGAAGGACTGAGATTATGGTCTCGGCGCATTAGGTTGAGTTAGCCAAAGTTTGGCTATGTTATGCTAGTTTGGGTTGACATTTGATAGCTTCGACTTTCGTGGTATACACAGATATTCTGAGGACTTCTGTGCTCTACTGTGCTCTGTTCGACTCTGGGAAGTGCAGCTATTGTTGTCGCGTCTCCTTAGATTGTGTTAGATTACGTTTGGGTATGTTACGATTCGTTAGGTTTGTAGAGCATAGCTTCGAATTTTCTTCCTTACAATTGGGTTTTATGCATTTCTGCGTTTTACTCGCCTCCAGTATGCCATGCTTGACTCTGTGGATATCAGCAATTCTGATCGCGGCACGTTAGGCTAGATTAGATTACGTTTGGCTAGGTTAGGTTGGGTTGGGTTAGGTAAGGGTGGCTTTGACTTTTGTGGTTTACACTGCTATTCGGTGTATTTCTGAGCTCTACGGTGCTCTAATATGATCTGCGTGGCTCTGAGGGTGCCAGCAATAGCTGTCAGGGCCCACTAGGTAGGGTTAGGTCACG
>NW_016931293.1:0-552 GCF_001483705.2 Eufriesea mexicana
AGAATCTATAGCCTGTTATAGCTTGGTGAATAGATCATCAAACGCCAACAGTCCAGTGGTAAGAATAGACATCTACTTACCAGAGAACAGATCCATTCAGAATCTATAGCCAGTTATAGCTTGGTGAATACATCATCTAACAAGTATAAAAATCTACTTACCACAGAACAGATCCATTCAGAATCTATAGCCTGTTATAGCTTGGTGAATAGATCATATAACGTCTACAGTCCAGTGATAAGTATAGCCATCTACTTACCAGAGAACAGATCCATTCAGATCCTATAGCCTGTTATAGCTTGGAGAATAGATCATCTAACGCCTGCAGTCCAGTGCTAAGTATAGCCATCTACTTCCCAGAGGAAAGATCCATTCAGAATCTATAGCCTGTTATAGCTTGGAGAATTGATCTTCTAACGCCTACAGCACAGTGGTTAGTATAACCATCTACTTACCAGAGAACAGATCCATTCAGAATCTACAGCCTGCTGTAGCTTGGTGAATAGATCATCTAACGCCCACAGTCCTGTAGTAAGTATAGCCATCTACTTA
>NW_016931294.1:0-938 GCF_001483705.2 Eufriesea mexicana
CGTTCGGTTGCTTTACGTCAGCTTGATTTAGGTTTTGACATATTTGACTTTCGTAGCGTACACCGATGTTCGGTGGACTTCTGCGCTCCACTATGCTCGAATATACTCTGCTTATCACTCGGGAGGCTAGCAATAGTGGTCGGGGCACGTTACGATGGGTTAGGCTATGTTTGGTTATGTTCTGGTAGTTTGGGATAAGTTTGGTTAGCTTAGACATTTCTGACACATACCGCAATTCTATGCGTTTCTGCGTCCTACTTTCCACATGTATGTTCTGCTTGACTCTGTGGAGACCAGCAATCGTGCTCGCGGCAAGATAGGTTGAGTCGTGTTCCGTTTGAGTATCTAAGGTTTGGCCAGGCTAGTATTGAATATCTTTGACCCTTGTGCTGTACATTGCTATTCAGCGGATTTCTGCGATCCACAGTGCTCTAATATGCCCTGCGCTGCTTTGGGGATGCCAACACTAGCGGTCTCATCACGATAGGTTTGGTGAGGCTACGTTTCGCACGGCAACGTTAGTCTGGGTTAGGTATCTCTCCGAGTTAGCTTTGACGCCCGTGTTATAGACAGCTATTCGGCAGAGTTCAGAGCCCTACTGTGCCCTAATATGTTCTGCTTTGCCGTGGGCACGTGTGCAATAGTGGTCTAGGCACGCAAGATTGAGTTAGGTTACGTCTGGTTGCGTTAAGTTTGGATAGGTTTGGCCGGGATAGCTTAGACTTTTGTGCTATACACCGCGATTCGGTGGATTTCAGCACTCCACTGTGCTCTAGAATGTTCTGCTTGGCACTGGGGATGCAGGAGATAGTGGTCTCGGCGACGCTTTCGGTTGTGTAAGGTTACCTTTGGTTAGGTTAGGCTTTGCTAACTTCGGTCAGGATGGCTTTGACATTTGTGCTATATACTGTTATTCGGCAGACTTCTGCGCTGTACAG
>NW_016931295.1:0-777 GCF_001483705.2 Eufriesea mexicana
ATGCACTTGCCACGGAATGAGTCTATTCAAAATTTATAATCTGTTATAGCATGGTGAATAGATCGCGTAAAGCCTTCAATCCAATCTCAAGTACAGCCACCTACTTTCCAGTGAATAGGTCTATTCAAAATCTATAACCTGTTATAGCTTGGCGAATGGATCCCCTATCGCCATCAATCCAATCTCAAGTACTGCCACCTACTTGCCTGGGAATAGGTCTATTCAAAATCTATAATCTGTTATATCTTGGTGAATAGATCGCCTAACGCCTTCAATCAAATGGCAAGTACAGCCATCTACTTGCCAGAAGATAGGTCTATTCAATATCTATAATCTGTCATAGCTTGGAGAATAGGTCGCCTAACGTCTTCAACCAATGGCAAGTACAGCCATCTACTTGCCAGAGAATATGTCTATTCAAAATATGTAACGTGTTATAGCTTGGAGAATAGATCGCCTAACGCCTTCAATCCAATGGCATGTACAGCCACCTGCTTGCCAGTGAATAGGTCTATTCAAAATTTATAACCTGTTATAGCTTGGTGAATAGATCGCCTAACGCCTTCAATCCAATGGCATGTACAGCCATCTAATTGCAAGAAAATAGGGCTATTCAAGATCTATAGTCTGTTATAGCTTGGTGAATACATCGCCTAACGCCTTCAATCCAATGGCAAGTACAGCCATCTAATTGCAAGAAAATAGGGCTATTCAAGATATATAATCTGTTATAGTTTGGTAAATACATCGCCTAACGCCTTCAATCCAAAGGCAAGT
>NW_016931296.1:0-244 GCF_001483705.2 Eufriesea mexicana
TATTGACATTTTCGACTAATATCGTGGTGAGTATAATTCCTTGCATAAGTAAGGAGAAAAGATCCTTTGGACGTGCTATATCCATTGCAATGCTGCAGAATCGGGCTGGAAAGTTCAACTTTATTGTCATTTTCGACTTATGTGGTGAGATAACATTCTTGCATAAACAGGGAGGAAATATTATATTGGCAAGCTATAACCATTGGAATGCTATAGAATCTGGTTGGAAAGTTCAATTTTATTG
>NW_016931296.1:335-603 GCF_001483705.2 Eufriesea mexicana
ATCGCAATGGTGTAGAATCTGGCCGGAAAATTCAATTTTATTGACATTTTCGACTAATATCGTGGAGAGCTAACTTTCTTGCATAAATAAGGAGGAAAGATTATATTGGCACGCTATAACCATTGCAATGCGATTGAATCTGGTGGGAAAACTCAGTTTTTTTGATATTTTCGACTAATATCGTGGTGAGCTAACTTCTTTGCATAAGTAAAGAGGAAAGATCCTCTTGGCGTGCTATAGTCATTGCAATGCTGCAGAATATGGCTGG
>NW_016931297.1:0-883 GCF_001483705.2 Eufriesea mexicana
AAAGTCAGGGCTACCATTTCCGAAATTAGCCATACCTATACTAACTGCACGAAACGCATCTCAGCCTATGGTGCCGAGACCAATATTGCTGGCACTCCCATCACTAAGCACAATATAGTAGAGCACCGTAGAGAGCAGAAATACTCCGAACAGCAGTGTATAGCGCAAAAGTCGAAGCCATCCGTACCAAACGTAGCCCAACCTAACCAAGTCAAACGTAAAATATCTCAACCAAGCGTGCGGCGACCACTACTGCTGGCCACCCGATATTCGAGCAGAGTGTAGTATAGCTACGTACAGCCCTGAAATCCACCGGACTGCAGTGTATACCACAGAAATAAAGCTACCCTCTCCTAACATAGCCAAACGTAGCATAATCGAAAGCGACCTGACTCAACTTGACGTGCCGCGAAAGCCATTCCTGCCCTCCTCAGAGCCATGCGGAACAGGTTAGCGAAGAGTAGAACGCAGAAAGCCATAGAATCACAGTGCATATCGGAAAAGTCAGAGTTACCCAAGCATAACCCAGACCAACAGAACATGACCAAACATAACCTAACTCAACCTAACGTGCTGAGAACGCCATTGCTGCCCTTTCCAGAGTCAAGCAGGGCATACTAGGGCATAGTAAGGCGCAGAAATCCACCGATTAGCAGAGTACATCACAAAAGTTGAAGCTACATTTGCCAAACGTAGCCTAACCCAACCTCACCAAGCGTAACATAACTCAACCTAACGTGCTGAAACTGCCATTGTTGCCCTCACCAGAGCCAAGCTTGACACACTAGAGAACAGTAGAATGAGAACAGTAGAGCACAGAAATGCAACGAATGGCAGTGCACAGCATAAAAGTTAATGCTATGCTGACCAAGCTTAGCCTAAC
>NW_016931298.1:0-2502 GCF_001483705.2 Eufriesea mexicana
CTGGCATAAGTATGGTGGAAAGATCCTTTTGGCGTTCTATATCCATTGCAATGCTGTAGAATCCGGCCGGAAAATTCAATCCTATTGACATGCTCTACTAATATCGTGGTGAGTTGGCTTTCTTGCATAAATAAGGTGGAAAGATTCTATTGGCGTGCTATTGCCATTGCAATGCTATAGAATCGGGATGGAAAATTCAATTTTATTGACATTCTCGACTTATACCGTGGTGAGCTAACTTTCTTGCATAAACAAGGAGGATTGATTATATTGGCAAGCTAGTACCACTGCAATGCTGTAGAATCTGGCTGGAAAGTTCAATTTTATTGTCATTTTCGACTTATATCGTGGTGAGCTAGCTTCCTTGCATAAGTATGGAGGAAGAATTCTATTGGTGTGCTATTGCCATTGGAATGCTATGGAATATGGATGGAAAATTCAATTTTATTTTCATTTTGGACTAATACCGTGGAGAGCTAACTTCCTTCCATAAACATGGAGGAAAGATTGCATTGGCAAGCAATAACCGCTGCAATGCTATAGAATGTGGCTGGAAGATTCAATTTCATTGACTTTTTCGACTAATATCGTGGTGAGCCAACTTTCCTGTATAAGTAAGGAGGGAAGATTCTATTGGTGTGCAATTGCTATTGCAATGCTGTAGAATCTAGATGGAAAATTCAATTATATTGACATTTTCGACTAATATCGTGGTGAGCTATCTTCCTGGCATAAGTATGGCGGAAAGATCCTTTTGGCGTGCTATAGCCATTGCAATGCTGTAGAATCTGGCCGGAAAATTCAAAGCAATTGACATTTTCGACTAATATCGTGGTGAGTTAACTTTCTTGCATAAATAAGGAGGAAAGATTGTATTGGCGTGCTATTGCCATTGCAATGCTATAGAATCTGGATGGAAGATTCAATTTTATTGTCATTTTCGACTCATATCGTGGTGAGCTGTCTTCCTTGCATAGGTATGTAGGAAAGATCCTTTTGGCCTGCTATAACCATTGCAATGATTCCGAATGTGCCTTGCAGTTTCGATTTTATAGACATTTTCAACTAATATCGTTGTAAGCTATCTTTCTTGCGTAAATAAGGCGGAAAGATTCTATTGGCGTGCTATTGGCATTGCAATGCCGAACAATCTAGCTCGAAAAGTCAATTTTATTGACATTTACGACTAATATGTTCGTGATCTAACTTTTTTCCATAAATCAGGAGGAAGGATTCTGTTGGCATGCTATAGGCATTGCAATGCTATAGAATCATGCTGGAAAGATCAATTTTATTGACATTTTGGATTAATATCGTGGTGAGCTACCTTCCTGGCATAAGAATGGAGGAAAGATTCTATTGGCGTGCTATAGCCATTGCAATCCTGTAGAATCTGGCAGGGATATTCAATTTTATTGACATTTCCGACTAATATCGTGGGGAGTTATCTTTCGTTCATAAATAAGGAGCAAAGATTCTGTAGCCATGCTATTGGCATTGCAATGCCGAAGAATCAGGCTGGTAAAATCAATTTTATTGACATTTACGGCTAATGTGGTGGTGAGCTAACTTTCTTCCATAAGTCAGAAGTAAAGATTCTGTTGGCATGCTACAGGCACTGCAATGCTTTCGAATCTTGCCGGAAAATTCAATTTTATTGACATTTTCGACTAATATCTTGGTGAGATAACTTTCCTACATAAACATGGAAGAAAGTTTCCAGTGGCGTGCTATAGCCACTGCGATGCCAAAGAATCTGGTTGGAAAAATCAATTTTATTGACATTTTCGACTTATAACGTGTTGAGTTATCTTTCTCGCATATATAAGGAGGATTGATTCTAATGGCGTGCTATAGGCATTGCAATGCAATAGAATCTTGCTGGAAAATTCAATTTCATTGACATTTTCGACTAATATCGTGGTGAGCCAACTTCCTTGTATAAGTAAGGAGGGAAGATCATTTTGGCCTGCTATAGCCATAGCAATGCTGCAGAATCGGGCTGGATAGTTCAATTTTATTGACATTTTCGACTAATATCGTGGTGAGCTAGCTTCCTTGCATAAGTATGGAGGAAAGATCCTTTTGGCGTGCTATAACCATTGCAATGATATGGAATGTGCCTGGCAGATTCAATTTTATTGACATTTTCGACTAATATCGTGGTTAGCTATCTTTCTTGCGTAAATAAGACGGAAAGATTCTATTGGCGTGCTATTGCCATTGCAATGCCAAAGAATCTGGTTGGAAAAATCAATTTTATTGACATTTTCGGCTAATAACGTGGTGAGTTAACTTTCTCGCATATATAAGGAGGAGTGATTCTAATGGCGTGCTATAGGCATTGCAATGCAATAGAATCTTGCTGGAAAATTCAATTTCATTCACATTTTCGACTACCATCGTGCTGAGTCAACTTCCTTGTATAAGTAAGGAGGGAAGATTCTATTGGCGTGCCATTGCCATTGCAATGCTACAGAATCTGGATGGAAAATTCAATTT
>NW_016931299.1:0-2339 GCF_001483705.2 Eufriesea mexicana
GACACGGCGGTTCTTAGTACCTCCGTCAACAGGGCACTGTAGCCGTTCCATTAGCAAGTCATTACAAGTCTAGAATAACAAAGGAGAGATTCCGTACGGCTCGAAACACTACCAATTCACATAACAGAACATGCAACAGCCATTATCACAGAAATGCAGCCCCGCGATTAGTCTGTTCACTAGTGACTTAGGTACCACAAAATTTCTAGAATAATCAATCTCTACATCACTTGCGGCTAGGGACATCCGTAGTTCCTTGTAAGGTAGTTGGTATATCCGCCGACACATTGTTCTTGACATTGGATTAATCTGTTCAGTGATTCCTTAAATTCCAGAGCCAGTTAGTGTTAGTCCATGTATAGTGCTGTCATGCATAGAGATATTTACAGTATGCAGAACTGTACTTAGTACAACCGTCAACACTGCAATGTAGCCGTTAGATTAACCTCTTCAATGATGACATATAATCAATTGCAATTCTAGAATAACAAAGGAGACGTTTGGTACAGCTCGAGACACTAACAATTGACATAACAGAACTGAGTACAGCCACCATCACAGTACTGCAGCCGTAGGATTAGTCTGTCCACTGATGATTTAAGTTCCACCGTGGTTCTTGAATAATCCGCGTACGCATTAGTTACGGCTACTGAAACTTAGTGTTCGCAATACGGTAGTTGGTATATCCGCCAATACAGTACTCTAATAGTTGGACTAATATGTTCAGTGATGCCTTAATTTCCGAGAAAGCTTAGGGCAGTCAATGTATAGTACGGTTGCGGATAGAGGTATTTACATTTTACACTACGTTTCGTAGTACATTCATCGACATAGCAGTGTAGCAATCTGTTTAATATGTTCCGTGACGATTTGCGTTATACTGCAATTCCAGAATGATAAAGGGCTGACCCATCATCGCTGGAGGTATTAGAAATTGACGAAAGAGCTCTGAGTTCAGCCATCAACACGGAAGTTCAGCCGCTGGGATTATATTTTCACTGATAATTTAAATTTGACTGCAATTCCGGGATAATAAGTGTATGGTACGGTTATGGCTGGAGATATCTACAATTGACAGAACGGTACTTAGTACATCAATCACCTGCTACTGTCACCGTTGTATTGATCTGCTTAATGATGATTTACAGTCTATTGCAATTCTGGAATGTCAAAGGACATATCCTTTATAGCTAGAGGTATTAACAAATGACATTACGGTACTGAGTATAGCCATCATCACATTACTGTTGCCTTCCGATCAATTTGATTACTGGCCACTTAAATTCTGCAGTTGTTCCAGAATAACCAATGTATACATCAGTTATGGCTAGAGATATTTAAACTCACGGTACAATACATGATGTATCCGCCAATTGAGGACTGTAGCCGTTGGCTAAATTTTTTCAATGATGACGTCAACTCGAAAGCCGGACGACGATAGCCACTTTGTTGCACGGTTATGGCTAGAGCCTTTTACAATTAAAAGTGTGGCCTTGATTACATCCATCAACAGATCACTTTAGCCATTGAAATAATCTGTTCAATAATGATTTAGTACCCACTACTATTCTAGAATGACAAACGACTGACCAATTATCGTTGGAGACATTAACAATTGACGAAACAGTCCAGAGTGCTGGCATCATCACACTAATGTAGCAGTAGGCTTCATTTGTTCACTGATGATGTTAATTCCAAAGCAAGTCTGGAGCAATAAATGCATGGAGAGCTTACCGCTAGAGATATTTATAATTGCCAGTGCGGTCGTTAGTACATTCTCCAACCTATCACTGAAGCCGTTGGATTGATATGCTTAATAACGATTTTTATTCTACACCATGTCCAGAATGACAAAAGACATATCCATTGTAGCAAGAGATATTGACAATTCACTTCACAGTACAGAGTGCAGCTATTGGCTCAGTGATGCAGCCATTGGATTAATGTGTCCACTGGTGATTTAATGTCCAAAGTAGTTCTAGTGTAATAATTGTATAGTACGGTTATGGCTAGAGATATTTACAATTTACAGTACAGTACTTAGTACATCCATTAGCAGCTACCGTCGCCGTTCGATTGATCTGTTCAGTGATGATTAAGAGTCTGTTGCAATTCTTGAATGGCAAAGGACAGATCCGTTGTAGCTAGAGGTATTAACAGCTGACGTAACAGTACTCAGTATAGCCATCATCACAGTACTGTAGCCTTTGGACTAATTTGGTCACTGATGACATAAATTCTGCAGTAGTCCTAGAAGAAGCATTGTATACATCAGTTAAGTCTAGAGACATTTAAACTCACGGTACGCTACCTCATGCATCCACCAATTGAGTACTGCA
>NW_016931300.1:0-4550 GCF_001483705.2 Eufriesea mexicana
GTGGCAAGCATTAGTGACATCGGCAGGTTAGGTTGAGTTAATCTACGTTCGGTTATGATACGTATGGTTATGTTAGGATAGGGTAGCTTAGACTATTGTGCTGCACACTGAGGTCCTTAGGATTTCTGCAATCCGCTCGCCTTTCGTGTGCTCTACTTGTCTATGGGGTGGGTAGCAATAGTGGTCTCGGCACGTTAGGATGGGTTAGGTTATGATTGGTTGCGTTACGTTTGGTCAGGTTAGGTCAGGTTTGACTTTTGCGCTGTACACTGATATTCGGTCGATATCTGCGCTCTGCATTGCTCTACTAGCTTCTGCTTGTCTCTGGAGCGGCCAGCAGTAGTGGTTGCGGCACGTTTGTTTGTGTTCGGTTGCGCTTTGTTTGGTTAGGTTACGCTTAGTTAGGTTAGGATGGCTTTGACATTCGCGCTATACACTGCTCCTCGGAGGATTTCTGCGCTCTACTATGTTCTACTGTAATATGTTCGACTCTGGGGATGCCAGCAATAGTGGTCGCGGTGCGATAGGTTGAGTAATTTCGTGTGCTATGTTACGATTGGATTGGGTAGGAGAGGATAGCGTTACCTTTGTGGCATACACCACTCTTCGGTGGATTCGTACGATCCGCATTGCTTTACTACACTCTGCTCGACTCACGGAAAGCCAGCAACAGTGTTCGGAACACGTTAGTTAGGGTTAGTTAACGCTTGGTTGTGTTAGGTTAGGATAAGTCTGGTTAGTATAGCTTTGTCTTTCGTTTTTTACACACTTGTTCGGTGGATTCCTGCTCTCCACTGTGCTCTACTCTAATGTGCTAGGCCCTAGGTGGCCAGCGATGGTGGTCGCCGCTCGTTATCTTAAGCTTCGCCACGTAAGGTTAGGCTAAGTCAGTTTGGTTATGTTTCGATATCTTTGACACTTCCGCTGTACAATGCGATTCTATAGATTTCTGTGCTCTAAACTTCTCTAGTATGTGATACTTGTCCCTGGGGAAAACAGCAATGGTTGTGGCGGCACTAAGGATAGCCCACACTATGGCGACACTCCCTGATTTTTGGTGCATTTCTCCGCTCCACTACGCTGCGATTTGGTCTGCTTTGCTCTGGGGATGCAAAGAATTGTTGCCGCCGCACGTCAGTCTGTGTTATGTTACGTGTGTTTGGTATACGCTGGAATGGGTTAGGTTTGTGTAGCTTTGACTTTTCTGTCATACGCTGCGATTCTATGGATTCCTGCGCCCTACTCTCCCCTAATATGTTGTGCATGGCTCTAAGGGGGACAGCAATCATGGTCTCGGATGGTTATCCTTTGTCAGGTTACGATTGGCTTTGTCACGATTGTTTACGTTAGCAAATGTTAGCACAAACTTTTGTGCTATACACTAACATTAGATGCATTCCTGCGTTCCACTGTTCTCGAAAGTGTTGTGCTTGACTCTGGGAGGCCAGCAGTGTTGGTTGTGGCACGTTTGCTTGATTCAAGTCACGTTTGTTTATGTTAGGTTTAGTTAAGTTTGGATAGGTTAGCTTTGACTTTTGTGGTATGAAATTCGTGGTATTCGGAGGAACTCTGCGCTCTGCTGTGCAGTAGCATATTCTGTTTGGCTCTGGAGAGGCTAGCAATCGTGGTCGGGGCACGTCAGGTATTGTTATGTTACGATTGGATATGCTACGATTTGCTAGGGTAGGAGGCGATGTCTTTGACTTTTGCTCTATACACTGTTTTTCGGTGGATACCAGCGACCTATAGTCCTCCAGAACGTTCTGCTTGGCACAGGGAAGCCACACATTGTGGTCTCAGCATGTTATGTGGGTTTTGTTGCGCTCGGTTATATTACGATATGTTAAGTTAGGAAGTGTTGCGCTCGGTTATATTACGATATGTTAAGTTAGGAAGGTACGGCTTTAACTTCTGTGCTATGCACCGCTTTTCGGTGGAATTCTGCAAAGGTACGGCTTCAACTTCTGTGCTATGCACCGCTTTTCGGTGGAATTCTGCGCTCTACTGTGCTCTAATATGTTCTCCAGTGCTCTGGGTAGGTCAGAAATAACGGCCTAGGCAAGTTAGATTGAGTTATGTTGCGTTCTGTTATGTTATATTTGGATTGGTTCGGCTGGGTGTAGCTATGACATTTGTGATTTGCGCTGCTGTTCGGTGGATTTCTGCGCACAACATTGCTCTACTATGCTCTGCTCGAATCGCTGGAGGCGAGAAATGGTGGTATTTGTACTTTAGTCTGATCTATGATACGTTTGGTTAGGTTGGGTTATGTCAAGCTCGGGCAGGTTATGATTGACTTTCGTGCTATGCACTGCCATTTGGAGGATTCCGGCGCTCGACTGTGCTAAGGTTATGATTGACTTTCGTGCTATGGACTGCCATTTGGAGGATTCCGGCGCACGACTGTGCTCTACTATATTCTGCCTGGCCCTGGGGAGGCCTGCAATACTCGCGGCACTTTGCGTTGAATTATGCTACGTTTGATTTTGCTATGTCAGTTTCTGTTTGGTCATGGTCGCCTCGTCTTTCATGCTATTCATTGCATTGCGGAGGATTTCTGCGAACTACTGTGCCCCACTAGTCTCTACTTGTCCCTGCGGAGGTCGGCAATAGTTGTCTCGTCATGTTAGGTAGTGTCAGGTTACGTTTGGGTATGTTGCGTTTGTCTAGGTTAGGAGAGACTACTACTACTTCTGTGGCATTCACTGCCATTAGGTGGACTTCTTTGCTCTACTGCGCTCTAGTATGTTCTGCTTGGCTATGGTGTGGTCATTAATAGTGGTCTCGGAGCGTTAGGATGGGTTATGTTACGTTTCATTAGAGTAGGTTAGGAAGGCATGGTTAGGTTTTCTTCGCCTTTTGTGCTATTCACCGCTATTCGGTGGACTTCTGCGCAATACATTGCTCTGCTATACTCTGCCCGAATCTGGGGAGGCAAGCAATAGTAGTCGCGGCACCTTATTTTGTGTGATGTTATAATTGGTTATGTTAGGAGGGCGAAGTTTGGTTATGATAGCTTTGACTTTCGCGCTATACACTATTTTTCGGTGAATTTCTGGGATCGACTGTGCTCTACTGTACTCTGATTGGCTCTGGGGATGCCAGCAGCAGTGGTCTCGGCGCGAAATATTCAGTTATGCTACGTTTGATAAGGTTAGGTTAGGCAATGTTAGGTCAGAATACCATCCACTTTTGTAACATACAGAGCTATTCGCGGGATCTCTACGCCCTACATTGCTGTAATATGCTATGCTCGAGTCCGCGGAGGCGAGCAATAGCGGTTTCGGCACGTTACGTTGAGGTATGTTACGTTTGGTTAGGTTAGGTTAGGTTAGGATATCAACGGCGTGTGTGCAATTCGCTGCATTGCGGTGGATTCCTGCGCCCTACAGTGCTCCAGCACATTGTGCTTGTCTCTGTGGTGGGCTGCAATGGCGGTCTCGCCATGTTATGTTGTGTTAGGCTACGCTTGTGTCCGTTACGCTTGACTAGGTTAGGGTAGGAAACTTTGACTTTTGTGCTATACACAGAAACGCGGTGGTATTCTGCGCTCGTCTGTCCTCTAGTTTGCCCAGCGTGTCTTTTTTGGGGGGGGGGAGGGGGCAGCAGTAGCGGTCACTGCACGGTAGGTTGTGTTACGCTCTGTTTGGCTATGTTCCGTTGGTTCGGGTTAGGTATGCGTGGCTTCGACTTTTCCAATGTTCCCTGCGGTTCTATGGATCACTGCGCCCTACTCTCGATTAATGTATTCTGCTTGGCTGTGTGGAGACAAGCAATAATTGTCGTGGCACATTTGGTTGGTTAGGTTACGTTTGGTTATGTTACGATTGGATAGGTTAGGAAAGGATTGCTTTGACTTCATTGCCATAGTCCGCTACTAGGTGGATCTCTGCGTCCTACTGTGCTCTAATATTTCCAGCTTCACCCTGGAATGGCCAGAGATAGTGGTCTCGGCACGTTACGTTGTGTCAGGTTGCGATCGCTTAGGTTGGGTTAGCTAAGTTAGGTTAGGATAGCTTTAACTTTCGTGCTTTTCACTGAAATGAGGCAGATTCCTGCGCTTTACTGTGCTCTCGTATATTCTGGTTGTCTTTGTATTAGCTTAGTTAGGTTAGGATAGCTTTAACTTTCGCGCTTTTCACTGAAATGAGACAGATTTCTGCGCTTTACTGTGCTCTCGTATATTCTGGTTGTCTTTGTGGAAGTCACCAATAGTGAACTAGGCACTTTAGGTTGGTTTAGGTTACGTTTGATTGTGCTATGTTTGGCTAGGTTAGGCAAAGGTAGCTTTGACTTTTGTGATATAAGCTGCTACTCGGTGGACCTCTGCTCCCTACAGTATTCTAATGTGCTCTGCTCGTCTCTGAAGAGGCCAGCAATAGTGGTCTCGGCTCGTTAGGTACTGTTACTTAACGTTCGATTAGGTTACGATGGTATGGGTAAATGGGTTAAGTTCGGATAGCTTCGACTTTCTTGGCAAAGACTGATCTTCGGAGGATTTCTCCAATGCACTCTGCTCTATTATGCTCTGCTCGACTGTGGGGAGGCCA
>NW_016931301.1:0-562 GCF_001483705.2 Eufriesea mexicana
TGACATTTTCGGCTTATATCGTTGTGAGAAGGATTTTTTGCGTAAATAAGGTGGAAAGATGCTTTTGGCTTGTTATAGCCATTGATTTGCAATAGAATCTGACTGAAAAGTACATATTTATAGACATTTTCGACTAGTATCGTGTTCAGCAAGCTTACTGCATAAATAAGGAGAAAAGATACTTTCGGTTTGCTATAGCCATTGAATTGCAATAGCATCTGACCGTAAAGTTCAATTTTATTGACATTTTCGACTAATATCGTGGTCAGCAAACATACTGCATAAATATGGAGAAAAGATGTTATAGGTTTCCTATAGACATTGAATTGAATTAGTATCTGCCCGTTAAGTTCAATTTTAAAGACATTTTCGACATCTATCGTAGTGAGCACTCTTTTCTGTTTAAATACGGAGAAAGGATACCATTGGTTTGCCATAGGCATTGCATTGCAATATAATCTGTCAGACCAGAAAAGTTCAGTTCGATTCACATTTTCGGCTAATATCTTGTTGAGCAAACATTTCTGCACAAAAAAGGTGGAATGAATCGATTGGTTTGCTA
>NW_016931302.1:0-4901 GCF_001483705.2 Eufriesea mexicana
CCTGACCTGACCGGACTTGACAATAGCTGAACTGACCTGGCCTGCCCTGACAGGCCCCGACCTAACTCGACATCACCCGACCCGACATGGAATGGCCTGACCTCCCATGACCTGACAGGAACTGACCCATTATTCCCTGGCATGTCCTGGGCTGGCCAGACCGGACATGGCCTGTCCTGACCTGATCTGTCCTGAACTGAACTGGCCTGACCTGACCTGAACTGACCTGACGTGACCTGACTTGACCTGACCCGACCTGGAATGGCCTGACCTGCCCTTACCTGAACTGGCCAGACCTGTCATGACCTTACCTGGCCTGGCCTGGACTTAACTGACCTGACATGACATGACCCAGACTGACCTGGACTGGCCAGACATGGCCTGGCCTGCTTGTCCTGACCTGACCCGACCTGACTTGACCTGACTTGACCTGACCTGGCCTGACATTGCCTGGCCTGCCCTGGCCTGACGTGGCCTGACATAGCCTGGCCTGGCCTGACCTGCACTGACCTGGCATGAACTGACTGACTTGACCCGACCTGACCTGACCTGACATGACCTAACATAACCTAACCTAACTTAACCTAGCCTAACCATACATATCCCAACCATTGCTAACCTAACCTAACCAAACCAAACCAAACCAATCCTAAGCTATCGTAATCAAACCTATACTAAGCTCACCTAACCTAACCTAACCTTTTGCAATCTAACATTACCTAACCTGACATAACATATCCTAACCTGACCTTACCTGACCGGACCCGACATTAGCTGAACTGACCTGACCTGACCTCACGTGCCCTGACCTGACCTGACATCACCTGACTCGACCTCGCATGGCCTGACCTGACATGACGTGACCGCAACTGACGAGTCATTTCCTGGCATGTCCTGGGCTGGCCAGACCAGGCATGGCCTGTCCTGACCGGATTTGACCTGACCTGGCCTGACCTGACCTGACGTGGCCTGAACTGAACTGACATGACTTGACCTGACCATACCTGGCCTGACAAGACCTGGCCTGACCTGACCTGACGTGGCCTGAACTGAACTGACATGACTTGACCTGACCATACCTGGCCTGACAAGACCTGGCCTGACCTGACCTGACGTGGCCTGAACTGAACTGACATGACTTGACCTGACCATACCTGGCCTGACAAGACCTGGCCTGACCTGACCTGACGTGGCCTGAACTGAACTGACATGACTTGACCTGACCATACCTGGCCTGACAAGACCTGGCCTGACCTGACCTGACGTGGCCTGAACTGAACTGACATGACTTGACCTGACCATACCTGGCCTGACAAGACCTGGCCTGACCTGACCTGACGTGGCCTGAACTGAACTGACATGACTTGACCTGACCATACCTGGCCTGACAAGACCTGGCCTGACCTGACCTGACGTGGCCTGAACTGAACTGACATGACTTGACCTGACCATACCTGGCCTGACAAGACCTGGCCTGACCTGACCTGACGTGGCCTGAACTGAACTGACATGACTTGACCTGACCATACCTGGCCTGACAAGACCTGGCCTGACCTGACCTGACGTGGCCTGAACTGAACTGACATGACTTGACCTGACCATACCTGGCCTGACAAGACCTGGCCTGACCTGACCTGACGTGGCCTGAACTGAACTGACATGACTTGACCTGACCATACCTGGCCTGACAAGACCTGGCCTGACCTGACCTGACGTGGCCTGAACTGAACTGACATGACTTGACCTGACCATACCTGGCCTGACAAGACCTGGCCTGACCTGACCTGACTTGACATGACCTTCCCTCCCCCGACACCACATGGAATGTCCTAGCCTGCTGACCTGACCTGACCTGGCCTGACATTGCCTGGCCTGGCCTGGTCTGACCTAACCTAACCTCTAAACCGACCAGATCTGGTCTGGCATGACGTGGCCAGACCTGACCTGACCTGACCTGACGTGGCCTGAACTGAACTGACATGACATGACCTGAACAGACCTGATGTGACGAGACCTGTCCTGACCTGACCTGATTAGACCTGACCTTACATGGCTTGGCATGGCCTGGCCTGATGTGACCTGTCCTATCCAGGCCTTACATGACCGAACCAGACATCTCCTGACCTGACCTCACCTGACCTTGCCTGACCTGACCTGACCTAACCTGGCCTGACCTGACCTGTCCTGACCTGGCCTGACCTGACCTGACCTGACCTATCCTGGCCTGACCTGACCTGTCCTGACCTGACCTGATTAGACCTGACCTTACCTGGCTTGGCATGGCCTGGCCTGATGTGACCTGTCCTATCCAGGCCTTACATGACCGAACCAGACATCTCCTGACCTGACCTCACCTGACCTTGCCTGACCTGACCTGACCTAACCTGTCCATCCTGGAATGTCCTAGCCTGCCCTGACTTGAACTGACCTTACCTGTCGGTACCTTAAATGTCCTGGCCTGGCCTGACCTGCCCTGACCTGATCTGACCTAACCTAACCTAACCCGACCTGACCTGACCTGACCTGATCTGACCTGACTTGACCTGAGATTACCTGGCTTGACATGGCCTGGCCTGATGTGACCTGTCCCATCCTGGCCTGACCTGACCGAACCAGACCGCTCCTGACCTGACCTGACATGACGTGACCTAACCTGACCTGGACTGGCCAGACATGGCCTGGCCTGGCCTGTCCTGACCTGACCTGACCCGACCTGACTTGACCTGACCTGACCTGACCAGACGTGGCCTGACATTGCCTGGTCGTCCCTGACCTGACCTGACCTGACCCGACCGGACTTGACCTGACCTGGCCTGATATTTCCGGGCCTGGCCTGACCTGCACTGACCTGACATGAACTGACTGACCTGACCTGACCTGACCTGACCTGACATGACCTAACATAACCTATCCTAACTTAACCTAACCTAACCTAGCATATCCCAACCAATCCTTACCTAACCTAACCTAACCTAACCAAACCAAACCAATCCTACGCTAACGTAATCAAACATAATCTTAACTCACCTAACCTAACCTAACGTATTGGAATCTAACCTTACCTAACCTGACATAACATATCCTAACCTGACCTGACCTGACCGGACCTGACATTAGCTGAACTGACCTGACCTGACCTCGCATGCCCTGACCTGACCTGGCATCACCTGACCCGACCTGGAATGGCCCGACCTGACATGACGTGACCGGAACTGACCCGTCATTCCCTGGCATGTCCTGGGCTGGCCAGACCAGACATGGCCTGTCCTGAAATAAACTGGCCTGACCTGACCTGAGGTGACCAGACCTGTCCTGACCTGACCTGTCCTGCCCTGAGACGACATGGCTTCGCCAGACCTGAATTCACCTGACCTAACCTGGAAGGGCCTAACCTGCCCTGACCTGAAAGGAACTGTCCCGTCATGACCTGACCCAACCTGACCTGACCTGACCTGACTTGACATGACCTTACCTCACCCGACACCACATGGAATGTCCTAGCCTGCCCTGACTTGAACTGTCCTTGCCTGTCGTGACCTTACCTGTCCGGGCCTGGCCTGACCTGACCAGACCTGAACTAATCTGACATAACCTCACCTAACCAAACCTAACCTATCCTAACTCTTGTAAAGCCTATCCTAGCCAAACCTACCCAAGCTTTAGCAAACCTAATATAACCAAACCCAACCTACCCAAACTTTTCCTAACATAACATAACGAAACCTAACCTAACATGACCTAACCTAACCTAGCTAACCTAGCTTAACCTAACCGAACATAACCTAACCGAGCATAACCTAACCCAACCAATCCTAACCTAATCTAATCAATCCTAACCTAAGATCACCTATCCTAACCTAACCTACCGTAAGCTAACCTAACCTAACCTAACATAACATAACCTAACCTGACCAGACCTGACTTCACCTGACCTTACCTGTCCTTTCATGGCCTGGCCTGATGTGACCTGACCTGACCTGTCCTGACCTGACCTGACTTGACCTGACCTTACCTGGCCTGACATGCCCTGGCGTGAAGTGACCTATCCTATCCTGGCCTGACCTGACCGAACATATCCTCTCCTGACCTGACCTGATCTGACTTCACCTGACCTGACCTGACCTGACCTATCCTGGCCTGACCTAACCTAACCTAACCTAACCTAACCTAACCAAACCAAACCAATCCTAAGCTATCGTAATCAAACCTAAACTAAACTCACCTAACCTCACCTAACGTATCGCAAGCAAACCTAACCTAACCTAACCAAACATAATCTAACCTGAACTGACCTGACCTGTCCTGAAATGACCTGACTTGACCTGACCTTACCTGGCCTGACGTGGAATGGCGTGAAGTGACCTAACCTATACTGGCCTGACCTGACTTTCCCTGACCTGACCTGACCTAACCTGACCAACCTGGAATGTCCTAGCCTGCCCTGACTTGACCTGACCTTCCCTGGCTTGACCTGACCTGACTTCACCTGACGTGACCTGACCTAACGTGACCAACCTGGAATGTCCTAGCCTGCCCTGACTTGAAGTGACCTTACCTGTCGGGACCTTACCTGTCCTGGCCTGGACTGAACAGACTTGACATGACATGACCTAACCTGACCTGGACTGGCCATACATGGCCTGTCCTGGCCTGTCCTGACCTGACCTGACCTGACCTGACCTGACCTGACGTTCCCTGGCCCGGCCTGGCCTGACGTGGCCTGACATTGACTGGCCTGGCCTGACCTGCACTGACATGACATGAAATGACTGACCTGATATGACCTAACCTAACATAACCTAACCTAACCATACCTAACATAACCCAACCAATCCTAACATAACCTAACCTAACCCAACCCAACCAATCCTAACCTATTGTAATCAAACCTAACATAAACT
>NW_016931303.1:0-1466 GCF_001483705.2 Eufriesea mexicana
AATGCTGTCGATTTCCACGCTCTACTGTTCTCTAGTATATTCTGCTTGCCTCTGTCGAGGCCAGCTATAGTAGTCTCGGCACGTTATGCTGTGCTATGCTTCGTTTGGTTAGGTCATGTTAGTTTGGTTTCGATCTGCATATCTTTGACTTTCGTGGTATACACAGAATTCGCTGGATTTCTGCGCTCTTCTTTGCTGTAGTATGTTCCGCTTGGCACTGGTGAGACCAGAAATAATGGTCCCGACTCGTTAAGTTTAGCTAGTCCACGTTTGGTTACGTTAGGCTAGGTCAGGTTAGGTTAGTATATACTTGGCTTTTGTGCTGTATGCAGGTATATGGCGGCTGTCTGCGCTCTGCTTTGCCCTACTATATTTTGCTTGGCTCTGGGCATTCCAGCAATTCAGGTCTCGGTGCGACTGTTTATAAATGTACGTTTGGTTATATTATGTTTGGATGAGTAGGGAGAGGGTAGCCTTGACTTTAATACTATACACTGCTTTTCGGTGGATTTCTACAATCTACACTGCTCTACTGTACTCTGCTCGACTCTGATGTGGCCAGTAATAGCGGGTCCGGCACCTTAGTTTGAATTATGCTTAGTGTGTTTATGTTACGCTTGGTCAGGTTAGGAGAGGATAGCACTTACTTTTCTGCTGTACATTGCGATTCTATGGATTTCTGCGCCGTAATGAGCTGTAGTATACTCTACTTTGCTCAACGGCGGCCGACAATAGCGGACGTGGCACGATATATTGAGTCATGTTACGTTTGGGTAGGCTAACTTATGCGAGGTGAGGTTAGTATATGCTCGCCTCGTCTTCTATTAACCGCAATGCCGTGGATTTCTGCTCACTATTGTGCTCTGGTGAACTCTGCTTTTCTCCTTGGTGGCCAGAAATTGTGGTCTCGTCAAGTAAAATTGAGTTATGTTACGTTTGGGTCTGTTACGTTTGGCTAGGTTAGGACAGTCTACTTTGACCTGTGTGCTATTCACTGCTATTCGCTAGATTTCTGCCCTCTAATGTGCTCTTATATACTCTGCCTGGCTCTGGGGAGGTAAGCAATATTGGCCTCGTCACGTTATGTTTAGATACACTACGTTTGGATAGGTAGGGTGAAGTTACGTTATGGCAGGATATGTTTGACTTTTGTGATATACAATGCAATGCGGTGGATTTCTGCGCTCTGCTGTGCTCTACTATACTAGGCTACGCTCTGGGGAGGACAGCAATAGTGGTCTCGGCACGATAGGTTGAGCTACGCCATGTTTGGTTACGTTACGTTTGGTGATGTTAGGGTAGGGTAGTTTAGACATGCGTGCTATACTCTGCTACCGACCATTTCCTGCGCTCTACTGCTATCTAATATTTTCTGCTTGACTCTGGGGAAGCCAGCAATAGTGGTCCCGCCGCGATAGGTTGGGTCATGTAACGTTTCGTTAGGGTGGGCCAGGAAGGCTTCGGTA
>NW_016931304.1:0-1384 GCF_001483705.2 Eufriesea mexicana
AGAGTCGAGTAGGGTGTCGCAGAGCTATGTAGAGTCTAGAAATCCTCCGAATAGCAGTGTATAATGCAAAAGCCACAGTTTTGCAATCCTAGCGTTACGAAACGAAACAAAGCCAGACGAACATAACACAGCATAATGCGCCTACATCACCATTGCTGACCTCCCGAGTGTCGAGCAGGGTATAGTAGAGCCATTTGGAGGGCAGAAATCCACCGATTATCAGTGTATAGCACAAAAGACGAAGCTACCCTCTCCTAACATAACAAAACTTATCATAACCATACACAACCAAACGCAGCCTAACGTGCCGCGGCCACTTCTGCTGGCCCCCACATCTCCAAGCAGAGGATATTAGATCACAACAAAGAATTAGATCACAACAAAGCGCAGAATTACACCGAACAGCAGTATATAGCGCAAAAGTCAATGCCATCCATACCAAGCCATGCATAACCAAACCTAACCAAACGTAGGATATCTAAACCTATCGAGCCGAGACCTCTACGAGACGTCTGGCCACCCTGGAGCCAAGCAGAACTTATTAGAGCACGGTAAAGCGCAGAAGCTTCCCGAATATCCGTGCACAGCGCAAAAGTAAAAGTCATCCTAACCGAACCCAACCTAACTTAACCTAACCTAAGCAAACGTTACCTGTCTCAACCTTTAATGCCACGGCAGCCATTGCTGGCCTCCCCAGAGCCGGGAAGATTATAGTAGAGCAACGAGGATCGCAGGAAGCAATCGAACAGCAATGTATAGATCAAAAGTCAAAGTTAACCTATTCTAACCCAGCCAAACTTAACAAAACCAAACGTAACTGAACTCAACCGATAGTGTCCAGGCCACTATTGCTGACCTCCCCATAGCCAAGCTGCACATATTAGAGGAGAGTATGGGCCAAAGTCAACAGAATGGCTGTGTATAGCAGAAAGGTGGAAGCTATCCAAACCGAACCCATGCTAGCGTATCATAGACCAACGTAACCTGACTCAACCTAACGTGCCGCAGCCACAATTTCCGGTCTCCCCAGAGCAAAGCAGGGCATATTAGAACAGAGCAGCGCGGCGATATCCACCGAAAAGCCGTGTGTAGCGCAAAAGTCATGGCTTCCCTCTCCTAACCAAACAAATAGCAACATCGCCAAACGTAACAAAACTCTACTTAACGTGCCGCCACCACAATTGCTGGCCACATTAGAGCCCAGAAGAGCATATTAGAGGGAAGTAGAAAGCGGAAATCCATACAATCGCCGTGTGCAACCAAAGCCGCACTAACATAACCTAACAAAACGTACCCTACCTCAACCCAGCGTACAAAGAAAATAATTAATTACCTCCCCTGGTCCAGGAGAATATACCAGAGCACAGTGGAGCGCAGAAATCCA
>NW_016931305.1:0-913 GCF_001483705.2 Eufriesea mexicana
CCATATATACGTAAATGCATCCATCCGTACTTCCATCCTTCGATACTTCCATCCATCCATATAACCATACATATACACATACATACATCCATACATCCGTACATATGACCACTCATACCTCTATCCATCCATACATCCATTCATCCATATAGCCATCCATCCATACGTCCAACAATCCATACATCCACCGATCCATATAGCCATACATACATGCCTCCACACATCCATACATACATCCATGCATCCATACATCCATACATACATACATGCATGCATACATTCATTCTTACATCCATACATTCATACATACATACGTCCTTACATGTATAAATCCATACATGCATGCATCCATACAACCATCCATCCATACAACCATACACCCATACACCCATACATCCATACATATATACACCCATGCACCCATACATACGTACGTACGTACATCCATTCCTCAATCCATCCATACATCCATCCATCCATACATACAACCATCCATACATCCATCGAACCATTCATCCATCCATCCATACAAGCACCCATCCATGCATCCATCGATCCACACATATCCATACATACATCCATAATTATATACATCCATACATCCATACATCCGTTCATCCATACTACCACATATCCAAACAACCATAAATCCGTCCAACCATACAACCATACATCCATACATACATCCATTCGTACATCCACACATCCATACATCCTGACTTTCATACATCCACCGATTCATAAATCTATCCATTCATTCACCCATCCATGTATACATCCATATATCCCCACGTCCATACACACATAAACCCGTCCATTCGTAATTCCATCGATCGATACATGCGTCCATCTATACATCCATACATATATAAAACCGTACATCCATAAGTCCGTACTTTCGTCCATCGGTACC
>NW_016931306.1:0-1102 GCF_001483705.2 Eufriesea mexicana
TAGAGAGCGGACAACCGCGGAATAGCAGTGTATAGCACAAAGCTCAAATAAATCATATCCAAACCTTCCTAACCTAACCAAACGAAACGTAACCTAACTCTAACTGACGTGCCAGGAGTTCTATTGCTGGCCGCCCTAGAGCCAAGCAGAATATGAAAGAGCACAGTTGATCACAGAAATACACCGAATAACAGCGTATATCACGAAAGTCAAAGCTATCCTATCCAAGCTTAGTCTATTCTATCGCAACAAAACGCAGCCTAACTCAACCTATCGTGCCACAACCTCTATTGCTCGCTTCCCAGGTTCGAGCTGAGGAGAGTAGGGCACTGTAGAGCCCAGAAATCCACAGAATAGCAGCTTATGGCACAAAAGTCTTAGCTATTCTATCCTAACCTAACCAAACGTAACATAAGCGAACGTACCTAAGCTCAACCTAACGAGCCGATACCACTGCTGCTGGCATCACCAGAGCCTAGCAGAGCATAACAGAACACATTAGAGGGAAGAAATACACCGAATGGCAGTGAATAGAAGAAAATACAAGGAAGCCTATCCTGACGAAGCCGAGCGTAACAAGGCCAAAACCTAACCCAGCTAAACCTAACATGACTAGACAACTATTGCTGACCTCCACAGAGACAAGCAGAGCGCACCAGTGCGCAGTAGTGCGCAGAAGTCCACCGCATTGGAGTGAATATCAAAAAAGTCGAAGATAGCATAACATACACTGACCTAACCTAACCTAACCAAACATAGCGTAACTCAACGGAGAGTGCTGCTACTACTGCTGCGGGATTGCCCAGAGCCAGGCAGAATACTCTAGATCACAGTAGATCACAGTATCACGCCGAATAGTAGTGAATAGCTCGAAATTCGAAGCAATCCTAACCAAACATTTCATAACAAAACTTAACCAAGCGTAGCCTAGCACAACATAACGTGCCGCGACCACTATTGCTGGCCTGACCAGGGACAAGCGAAATAACGTGCCGCGACCACTATTGCTGGCCTGACCAGGGACAAGCGATATATAGTAGAGCACGGTCGAGTGGAGAAACCCTCCGAAAAGCAGTGTATAGCACGAAAATCTAAGTTAACC
>NW_016931307.1:0-548 GCF_001483705.2 Eufriesea mexicana
TAGAATTATTCTCTGGCAAGAAGATGGCTGTACTTGCCATTGGATTGAATGCGTTTGGCGATCCATTTCCCAAGCTATAACAGGTTATATATTTTGAATAGACCTATTCTCTGGCTAGTAGATGGCTGTACTTGCAATTGGATTGAAGGCGTTAGGCGACCTATTCACCAAGCTATAACAAATTATGGTTTTTCAATAGACCTATTCTCTGGCAAGTAGAAGGCTGTTCTTGAGTTCTTGCCATTGGATTGAAGGCGTTTGGCGACCTATCCCCCAAGCTATAACAGATTATATATTTTGAAGAGACCCATTCTTTGGCAAGTAGGTAGCTGTAATTGCCATTGGATTGATGGCGTTATGCGATATAATCACCAAGCTCAGTCAGCTTATGGATTTTGAATAGACATATTCTCTGGCAAGTAGATGGCTGTACTTGCCATTCGGTTGAATGCCTTAGGCGATCTATTCACCAAGCTATAACAGGTTTAATATTTTGAATGGACCTATTCTCTGGCAAGTAGTTGGATGTATTTGCCATTGGTTGAAGG
>NW_016931308.1:0-519 GCF_001483705.2 Eufriesea mexicana
ATTAGAAAACAATAGAGAGCAGAAATTCACCGAACACTGTGCATATCACAAAAGTCAACGTTATCCAATACAAACCTAACCAAACGCGACATAAGGGATATTAGACTAACTCAACCTAGCGCGCCGCTGCCATCATTTCTAGGCTCCCCAGAGCAAATCAGAGAGTATTAGATCCCAGTAGAGCGCACAGACCCACCGAATAGCATTGTGTAGCACAAAAGTAAAAGCTATCCTTCTCAACCTCACCAGACATAACGTAACCAAACGTGACCTGACTCATCCTAACGTGCCCAGACCACAATTTCTGCCCTCCCCACAGCCAAGCAGAACATTATAGGGGAGAGCAGAGCGCAAAAATGCATAGAGTAGAGTCGCAGTGCATAGCACGACAGTCTAAGCTACCGTATCCAAGCATGGCCATACTTAACTTAACCGAACGTAGCATAACTCAACCTAACGTGCCGAAACCACTATCGCTTGCCTACCCACAGCCAAGCAGAATATACTAGAGCACAGTAG
>NW_016931309.1:0-1846 GCF_001483705.2 Eufriesea mexicana
GTTGAGCTACGCTACGTTTGATTAGGTTAGGTTAGGCAAGGTTTGGTCAGCATATCATTGACTAATGTGCTACACTGCCCTTCGGTAGATTTCTGCACTCCACATTGCTTTACTATACTCTGCTCGGCTCAGGGGAGGCTAGGGACAGTGGTCCCGGCACGTTCACTTTATTTAAGCTACGTTTGTCTGTGTAACGTTCGGCTAGTGTTGGAGATCATAGCATTGACTTTTGTGCTATATAATGCTATTCGGTGAACTTCTGCGCTTCAATGTGCTCTAATATGCTCCGCTCGGCGTTGGAGATGCCAGCAATAGTGGTCTAGGCACCTTAGGTTTGATTTGGTTGCATCCGGGTTTGTTACGTTTGGCCAGTTTTGGAGAGGATAGCATTTACTTTTGTGCCATACAGTGCTATTTCGTAGATTCCTGCGTAAAATATTTCTCTGCTGTTCGTAGCTCGTCTCTGAGGTGGCCAGCAATAGTGGTCATTACACTACAGGCTCGGTATGTTACGTTTGGTTAGACTAGGTCGGGCTATGCTTGGTTATAGTGGCTTCGGCTTTTGTGCTGAACTCTGCTGTACGTGGGATTTCTGCGCTTTACTATGCTCTAGTATGTTCCGCTTGGCTCCGGTAAGGGCAGCAACAGTGGCCGCGTCTCGTTAGTTTGAACTATGTTACGTTCCGTTACGTTACGATTGGTTAGGTTAGGAGAGACATGCTTCGACTTTTGCGCTGTACGCTGCTATATGACGGCTCTCAGCACTCTACTGCGCCCTAGAATATTCTGCTAGGCTCCGGGAATTCCAGAAATATTGGTCTGGACACGCTAGATTTGGTTAGGGTACGTTTGGTTAGGGTACATTTCGTTTGGCCAGGTGAGTCTAGGATAGATCTGACTTTCGTGATATACATTGTTATTCGGTCGATTTCTGCGCTCTACTGTGCTAGCATAAGCTCCGCTTTGCTCTGGGATGGCAGCAATAGTGGCATCGGCACGATAGAGTGAGTTAGGTTACGCTTGGTTTGACTAGGTTAGTCCGGGTTATGTTAGAAGAGACTCGGCTCCCCTGCTGTACATTGCCATTCTTTGGACATCTGCGCTGTATTCTCCCCTAATATCCTTTGCTCGAAGATGGGGAGGCCAGCAATAGTGGTCTAGGCAGTTTTAGTTCGATTTGGTTGCGTTTGATTAAGTTACGTTTGGTTAGATTAGGTGAGGTTAGGGTAGGAGGGGATGGCTTTGAAATTTGCGCTTCATACTGCTATGCGGCGGGTTTTTGCGCTCTGCTGTGATTTAATATGCCGTGCTTTGCTCTGGCGTGGTCAGAAATAGTGGCCGCGGCGGGTTAGGTAGTTTTAAGCTACGTTTGGTTAGGTTAGGTGTGTTTGGGGAATTTGGGTGTCTTTGACTATTGTGCTCTCCACTGCATTGATTTCGATTTCTACGCTCCATTTTGCTCTAGCATATTCCGCTTGGCTCTGTGGAGGCCAGCAATAGTAGCGTGGGTCGGTTAGATGGAGTTACATTTCGTTTGGTTATGCCCTGTTTGGTTATGTTAGGCTAGGGCAACTTTGACTTTTGTGCTATGCACTGCTATTCGGTGGAATTCTGCTCTTGACTTTTATGTAGTAGGCTCTGCTTTGCTCTGGAGAGACCAGGAACTATGGCCTCGTCGCGTTATGTATAGTCAGGTTACGTCTGGCTAGGTTAGGTATGTTTGGGTTGTGATAGGATCTCTTTGACTTTTGTGCTGTACACCGGTGTGAGGTGGAAAGGTGGATTTCTTCGCTCTTCTGTGCTCTGGTATGTTCTGCTTGGCTCTGGGGAGGCCTGTGACTATTGT
>NW_016931310.1:0-212 GCF_001483705.2 Eufriesea mexicana
TTGAGTTAGGTTACGTTCGGTTTGGTTACATTTATCTGGGTCAGGTCTTTGACTTTTCTGCTGTACCCTGTGGTTATGTGGATTTTGGCGCTCTCGCCTCCTCTAATATGTTCTGCATGGCGATGGGGAGATCAGCTAGAGTGTACTCGGCATGTTAGGTTTAGTTAAGCTACGTTCGGTTACGTTACGTTTGGCTACGTTAGGATAGCGTA
>NW_016931311.1:0-2149 GCF_001483705.2 Eufriesea mexicana
GTCAGAGGTCCACACTGCTCTGCTGTACTGTGCTTAGCTCACGTGCGGCCAGCAATAACGGTCATGCTATGACAGGTATTGCTCCGTTACGAAAGCTTATGTTACGTTTGGATAGGTTAGGATAGGGTAGCTACGAATTTTGTGCTATACGCTGCTATTCGGTTGATTTCTGCGCTCTACTGCGGTCTAATATTCAGCGGTTTGGTCTCGGAACGCCAGAAATAACTGCCGCGGCGCGTTAGGCCGTGCTAGGTTACGTTTTGTTTGGATCGTTTGTCTGAGTAAGCTTAGGATATCTTTGACTTTCGTGGCACACACTGCCATTATATGGTCCTCTGCGCTCTCCTCTCCTCTAATATGCTCTGCTCGGTGCTGGGGAGGCGGGCAATTGTGCTCCCAGCAAGTTGGGTTGAGTCATGTTACGCTTGGTTAGTGTACGTTTGCTGAGGTTAGGATATCATAACTTTGAAGTTGGTGCTATACACTGCTATTTGGTAGACTGCTGCCCTCTTCTATGCCCTACTATACTCTGCTCAACTCTGGGGAGACCAGCAACAGCGGTCGTGGCGCTATAGGATGAGTTAGGTTACGTGAGGTTAGGTTACGTTCGGTTACGCTTGGCTAGCTTCGGCTACGTTTGGTCAGGATGGCTTCGACTTTTGCGTTATACAATTCCGTTCACTGGATTTCTACGCCCTTCCGTGCTCTAGTATATTCTGCTTGGCTCTGGGGAAGCTAGCAATGGTGGTCCCAGCACGTTAGGTAGAGTTAAGCTACGTTCTGTAAAGTAACGTATGGCTATGTTGGGATTGATTATCTTCGACTATTGTGATATGCACAGCGATTGTATTGCCTTCTGCCACCTAGGCTCCTCTAATAAGTTCTTCTGGCCTCTGGGGAGGCAGAAATACTGGTCTCGGCATGTCTGTATGGGTTACGCTTGGCTACGTTACGTTTGGCCAGGTTAGGATAGGTTAGCTCCGACTTTTGCGCTATACGCTGCTATATGGTTGACTTCTCCGCTGTGCTGTGCTCTAACATGATCTGCTTCGCCCTGGGTAGGCCAGCAATAGTGGTCGCGGCTCGTTCGTTAGAGTTAGGTTACGTTTGGTTTTGTCAGGTTATGTTATGTTTGGTAAAGGTGGCACTGACGCTTGTGTCATACACCGTAATTCCTTGGACTTCTACACACTACTGTGCTCTTGTATGTCCTTTTTCGCCTTGGGGATGCCAGCAGTAGTGCTCTCTGCACAATAGTCTGGCTTAGTTTGCGTTTGGTTATGTTACGTTTGGCTATGTTACGGTTTATTGTATTAGGAAGAGATATCTTCAGTTATTGCGCTATACACTGCTATTCGGTGGATTTAAGCGCACTACGGTGCTCTAGTATTTTTAGCCTGGCACTGGGAAGGCTAGCAATTGTGGTCTCGGCACTTTATATTGAGTTAGGTTACGTTCGGTTGGGTTAGGATAGGCTAGGTTGGGTATGGCAGCTTTCACTTTTGTGCTGTGCCCTGCAATCGTTTGGTTTGTGTGCTCTACGGTGCTCAAGTATGTTCTGCTGGTCTCTGTGGATGGCAGCAATTGTGGTCTTGGCACGTTAGGTTGGGATATATTACGCTTGGATAGGGTAGATTGGTAAGGGTCAGGTTAGGAGAGGCTTGACCTCTCTTCTGTACATTGCCATTCTATGGACTTCTATATTCTATGGACTTCTGCGCTCTGCGCTCCTGTAATCTGATCCATTTTGCGATGCGGAAGCCAGCAGTGGTGGACCTGTCTCGTTAGGTATAGATAGACTACATTTCGTTATGTTAGGTTGGTGAGGTTCGGTCAGGACATTTCTGACTTATGTGCTCTACAATGTTATTTGGAGGCTTTCTGCGTTCTACTCTGTTCTAGTACATTCTGCTTGGCCCTGGGCAGGACTGCAATAGTGTTGGCCGCACGTTAGGTTGAGCTTGGGTATGTTTGATATTGCTACGATTGGTTAGGTTAGGAAAAGTTACTGTTGACTTCGGTACCTCATACTCCTTTTCGTTGGGTTTCTCCGCTCTGCTGTGCTCTAATATTCTCTGCTTTGCAATGGTGGGACCAGAAAAAGTGGTCGCGGCATATTAGGTTGAGACTGGTTGCGTTTGGTTAGTTT
>NW_016931312.1:0-545 GCF_001483705.2 Eufriesea mexicana
GGTTATAGATTTTGAACAGACCTATCGTCTGCCAAGTAGATGGCTGTACTAGCCATTGGATTGGAGGCATTAGGCGATCTATTCACGAAGCTATAACAGCTTATAGATTTTGAATAGTCCTATTCTCTGGCAAGTAGATGGCTGTACTTGCCATTTGTTTGAAAGCGTTAGGCGACCTATTCACCGAGCAACAACAGATTATATACTTTGAATAGGCCTATTCTGTGATGTGGATATACTTGCCATTGGATTGAAGGCGGTAGGCGATCTACTTACCAAGCTAAAGCTGGTTATTGATTTTGAATAGACCTATTCTCTGACATGTAGATGGCTGTACTAGCCATTGGATTGAAGGCGTTAGGCGATGCATTCTCCAAGCTATAACAAATTATAGATCTTGAATAGCCCTATTCTCTGGCAAGCAGATGGCTGGACTTGCCATTGGATTGAAGGCGTTAGGCGATCTATTCACCATGCAATGACAGGTTATAGATTTTGAATAGACCTATTCTCTGGCATGTAGATGGCTGTACTTGCAATTGGAT
>NW_016931313.1:0-9865 GCF_001483705.2 Eufriesea mexicana
CCGTAACCAACATAACCTAACCAATCGTAGCCTAACTCAAAATAACGAACCGCGACCACTATTCTTTAACGCCCCTGGGCAAAGCAGAATACAGTAGAGCACAGAAGAGCGCAGAAGTGCCCAGAATAACAGTGTATACAACGAAAGTCAAAGCTACCCTTACCCACCACAAACAAGCATAACATAACTAAACGTAGAATATCTGAACCTAACGTGACGAGACCACCACTTCTGGCCACCCCAGACTCGAGCGGATTAGGGTAGAGCAATGTAGATCGTAGAAATGCACCCAAGAGCAGTGTGTAGCACAAAAGTGCAGGATAACGTGCACAAACCTATCCCAACGTAACCTTACCAAACGTAACATAGCACAACGTAACGTGCCGCGACGACTATTGCTGGCGTCCCCAGAGGCAAGCAGAATATGGTAGAATACAGTAGAGCCCAGGAGTCCATAGGATAGCTGTGTTGAGCACAAAAGTCAAAGCTACCTTGACCTAACCCAAAGCAACCTAATCCGACCAAACGTAATCTAACCCAGACTGATAGCATAATAGAGGTGAGTGGGGGGCAGAAATCAATAGAATCGCAGTCTATGGCAGAAAAGACAAAGCAATCCATACCTAACCGTAGCTAACATAACCCACACAAACGTAGCGTATCTCAATCCAACACTGTGAGACCATTATTAAAGGCCTCCCCGGAGCCAAGTAGAACGTACTAGAGACCAGTAGAGCGCATAAATCGACCGCACCTCATTGTAGAGCATTAAAGTCAAAGATATCCAATCCTATCCAAAACAAGTCTAACCTAACTGGCCACCCCAGATCAGAGCAGAGCATATTGGATTACAGTAGGGCGCAGGAATCCACCGAATAGCAGCGGATAGCACAAAAGGCAACTCTGTCCTGTCCTACCCTAAGCAAACATAGTTTAAACGAATATAGCCTCACCCCACCTAACCACGCGTCACCACTGTTGCTGACCTCCCCAGAGCCAAGGTGTATATACTACTGCACAGGAGATTACAGACACCAGCCCCGCGTTTCAGCCTATAGCACATAAGTGGAAGATGTCGTAACCTAACCTAACAAAACCTAGCCCAAGCAAACGCGTCTAACTGAGAATAAAGTGCCAAGACCACAATTGCTGTATTTCCCAGAGGCAAGCTGCATATATCAGATCACAGTGGAGCGCCGAAATCCACCGAATGGCAGTGCATGGCACAAAAGTCAGAGCTATACTCTCCTACCCTAGCCAATCGTAACATACATAAACTTATCCTAACGCAACCTAACATGCAGGGACCACTATTGCTGGCTTCCCAAGAGTTGTGCAGAGTACAGTAGTGACGTCAGAGCGCAGATACCCACCTAATTATACTCTATGCCAAGAAAGTCGAAGCTATCCAAACGTAACCCAAGCAAGCATATCCTAGCCAAACGTAACATAACTCAACCGAACTTGACGAGACCACAGCTGCTGGCCTCCCCAGAGCCATGCAGAGCATATTAGAGCACATCATAGCGCAGTAGTTCAATGAATAGCAGTATATAGCGCAAAAGTCAAAGCTATCCTATCCTAACCTAACCAAACGAATCATAGCCAAACGTAGCCTAAATCGAACTAGCGAGCCGGGACCACTATTACTGTCCTCCCAAGATCCGAGCATAGCATAGTAGGGCGATGTAGAGCGTACAAATACGACGACTGGCAGTGTACAGTACCGAAGTCACAGCTGTCCTATCCTAACCTATCCAAACCTGGTAAAGCCAAACGCTAATATCCCGAGACCACTACCTCTGGACTCCCCAGAGCCGATCAGAGCATACTAGAGCACAGCAGGTCACAGAAATCCGCGGTATTGCAATGTAAAGCGCATAAGGCGAACACGTCCTGACCATACATAATCAAACCTAACCAAACCAAACGTAACATAAATGAACCTAACGCGCCGCGCTCACATTTTAAGGCCTCTCAAGGGCAAGGCAGAGCATACTATAGTAGAGTAGAGCGCAGAAAGCCAACAAATCGATTCGTTTAGCACAGAAGTCAAAGATATCCTGACCTAACCTGACCTAATTCCACCTACCCGAACGTGGAATAACTAACCTCACGAGCCGAGACCCGTATTGCAGGCCTCCGCAGAGCCAAGCAGAACATATTATTGAGCAGTAATACGCAGAAGTCTCCGCATAGCAATGTATAACTAAAAAGACTGTGTCATCCTGTCAAACCGTAACAAACCGTAGTCTAACCAAACGTAACGTAACTTAAACCGTCGAGCCGCGACCGCTATTGCTGGTCTCCCGACAGTCGAGCCGAGTACAGTAGAGCAAAGTAGAGCGCAGAAATCCACCGAATAGAAGTGGGTAGCACAAAAGACAACGTTACCCTCTCCTAACGTATCCAAACGTAACAAAACCAACCGCAAAATTATTCAACCTAACGTGTCTAGACGACTATTTCTGGCCTCCCCAGGGCAACGGGGAACCTACCAGAGCACAGAATAGCGGAGAGATCCATAGAACCGCAGTGCACACCAGACAAGTCGAAGATATCCAAACCTAACGTAAGCTAGCATGAGATATCGGAACGCATCCTATCCCAACCTAAGGCCCCGAAACGACATTTACTAGCTTCCCCGAACCAAGCAGCACATACTAGAGCACAGCAGAGCGCAGAAGCCGCCCGCACTGCAGTGAACAGCATAGAAGTGGCAGATATCCTAACCTAGCCTGACTTAACCTAACTTAACTATACGTAGCCTAACCCAACGTGGCGTGACTATACCGCAATTGCAGGCGCTCCCAGAGCCAAGCAGAGCATATTAGAGCACAGTAGAGCACAGAAATCCGCCGAGAAGCGGTTTATAGAGCAAAAGTTGTACCTAGCCCCACCTAACCCAACCAATCGTAACTCAACCAATCGTGACGCAACCAAACGTAACATAACTCAACCTAACGTGCAGCGTTAACTATTGCGGGCCTTCTCAATGTCGAGCAGAGTGTACTCGAGATCAGCAGAGCGCAGAAATGCGCCGAATAACACACTGTGCCGAGGAAGTCACAGATACTCTATATTAACTTGTCCAAACCTAATATAACCAAACGTAGACTATCTAAACATAACGAGACGAGACCGCTATTGCTGACCTCCCCAGAGCCAAGCGGAACAAACGAGAGCACCGTAGAGCGATGGCTTCCACCGAATAGCAGTGTACACCTCGAAAGTCATAGCAGTGCAGACCTAATCCAAATACACATAATCTAACCAAACGTAACGTCAGTAAACGTAACGTAGCTCATCCTTACATGCCGCGGCCACTATTTCTGGCATCCCCAGAGCCAAGCAGGTCATATTAGATCACAGTATAGCGCAGGAGCTCACCAAATAGCAGTATATAGCACAAAAGTCTGTGCTATCCTCTCCTACCCTAACCAAACGTAACCTGAAAATGCGTAGCAAAAATAAACCTAATATGCCGAGACCACTATTGCTGGCCGCCCCAGTGCCAAGCAGAACATGCTAGAACACAATAGAGTGCAGAAATCCGCCGAATAGCAGTGTATAGCGCAAAAGTCGAAGCTGGACGCTCATAAAATGGCCAATCGCTACGAAACCAAACGTAACATAGCCCAAACTAGCGTGACGCGCCCACGACTGCAGGCCACCACAGAATCAAGCGGAACATAGTAGAGTAGAGTAGAGTGCAAAAACCCATGGAATGGCAGTGTATAGCAGAAAAATGAAAGCTACTCGAACATAATCATAGCTAACATAGCCTAACCAAGCGTAGCATATCTCAACCTAACCTGGCGAGACCACTATTACTGTCCTCCCCAGAGCCAAGCAGAACATACTACAGCAGAGTTGACCACAGAAATCCACCGCATTCCAGTGTAGAGCCCAAAAGTCAAAGATATCCTGTCCTAAGCCATACAAACCTGACCAATCCAAACGTGACGTAACACTCCATAACGCGCCACGGCCACAGTTTTTGGCCTCCCAAGAGCCAAGCAGAACATACTGACGCACATTAGACAGCAGACATCTACCGCATTTCAGCCTAAAGCATAAAAGTCCGAGGTACCCTATCCTAACCGAAACAAACCTAACCTAACCAAACGTAACCTAACTATACATAACGCGCAGCGGCCACAGTTTCTGCCCTCCACAGAGCAAGGCAGAGCATATTAGATCACAGTGGTGCGCAGCAATCAACCGAATGGGAGCATATAGCACAAATTCGTAGCTGTCCTGACCTAACCTAGACAAACGTAGCGTAACCAAACGCGAACTATCTACACTTGAAGGCCCTACACCCCTATTGATGAGCTCCACAGGGCCAAGCACAATATACTACAGCACAGAAGATAACAGACATCCACGGCGTTTCAGTGCATAGCGCAAAGTTCGAGGATATCCTGAGATAAACATACAAAGCCTAACCAAACATAACGTTGCCTGAGTCAGCATAACGTCGCAAGGCCACCATAGCTGCCTTTCCCAGAGACAAGCTGAAAACAACGGATTGCAGTGGATCGCTAAAATCCACCGAATAGCAGTGTATATCCCAAATGTCGAAGTTATCCTATCCTAACCTAACCAAACGTAACATAACCAAGTCCAACATAATCCAACCTGACGTGCCTAGACCACTAATGCTAGTCTCCGCAGTGCCAAGCGGGTCATACCGGTGTAAAGTGGAGCGCAGTAATCCGCCGAATAGCCGTGTATGCCACGAAAGTCAGAGCTATCCGAACCTTACTCAGGAAAACATAACCTCGCCAAACGTAGTCTATCAGAACCTATCGTGGCGCGACCGGTATTGCAGACATCCACAGAGTCAAGCAGAGCATATAGGAGCAGAGTGGATCGCAGGAAACCATAGAAACGCAGTGTACAGCAGAAAAGACGGAGCTACCCTCAACAAACCTAACCAATCCTAAAATACCCAAACGTAACCTAACACAACCTAAGGAGACGCTAATGCTATTGCTGGCCTTCCCAGAGCCGTGTAGAGCAGAGCAAAGCGCTGAAATCCAGCAAAAGTCAAGATATAACACGAAAGTCAGAGCTATCCGAGGCTAATCGAAGCTATCGTAACCTAACCAAACGATGGTTAACCTAGCCCAACGTGCCGAAACCACCATTGCTGGCCTCAACAGGGGCAAGCAGAGCATATTAGGGCGCAGCAGAGCACAGAAATCCACCAAATAGCATTGTATAGCAGAAAAGTCTAAGCTATCATGTCCCAGCCCAACACAAACCAACCAAACCGATCCTCATCCAACGAAACCTAACTAAACGTAGCGTGCCGCAACCATTATTTCTGGCATCCACAGAGCCTAGCAGAGCGTCTTACAGCACAGTAGAGCGCAGGAATCCACCGAATGGCAATGCATAGCACAATAATTGAAGCTATACTATCCTATCCTAACCAAACGTGACATAAACAAACGTAGCCTAAACCAAACTATCGTGCCTCGACCAATATTACTGGCCCCCACAGAGTCGAGCAGAGTATAGTAGAGCAATGTAAATCGTAGACATACGCCGAATAGCAGTTTATAGCACAAAAGTCGGAGCTACACTATACTAACCAGACCAAACTTTATATAACCGAACGTAACACAACTGAACCTAACGTGCCGAGACCACTATTGCTGGAAACCCTAGAGCCAAGCAGAATATGATATAGCACTGAAGAGCGCGGAGAGCCACAGTATAGTGGCGTATAGCAAAAAAGGCAAATATATTCTAACCTAACCTGTCTGAACGTAACCTATGCGAACGTGAACCAACTAAGCCTAACGTGACGAGAACACCATTCCTGGCTACTACAATGACGAGCAAAAAATATTAGAGCGCAGAAGAGCGCTGAAGTCCAACTTGTAGGAGTGTACACCGCAAAAGTCAAAGCCACCATAACCAAGCTCGACCCAACCAAGCATAACCAAACGTAACGTATTTCTACCTATTGTGTCACGACCACTACTACTGGCCACCGCAGGATTGAGCAGAGTATAGTAGAGCAATGTAGAGCGCTGATATCCCCGAATAGCAGTGTATAGCCCAAAAGTCAATGTTACTCTATCCTAAACTAGCGAAACTTAGCACAATCAAGCGCAACATAATCCAACCTAACGTACACAGTCTACAGTTGCTGGCCTCCCCAGAGCCAAGCAGAGTGAATAAGTGCACAGTAGAGCGCAGAGATTCGCCGAGTAGAAGCGTATGGCACAAAAGTCGAAGCTACCGTCTCCTATCCTAACCTAACCCAAACTAACCAAACGAAGCCTAACCTAACCTGTCGTGCTATGACCACATTTGCTGGCCACCACAGAGTCGAGCACAGTATAGTAGAGCAATATAGAGCAAAAAAATCCACCGAATAGCACAGTATAGCGCAAAGGTCTAGGCAAGCACATCCTAACATAGCAAAACGTAACATAGCCATACGCAAGGTAATGGAACCTAACGTGCCTAGACCACCATTGGTGGCCTCCCCATCGACAAGCAGAATACATTAGAGGAGTGCAGAGGGCAGAAGTCCACAGAAGAGCGGCGTACAGCACAAAAGTGAAAGCTACCCGTATCAAACGTCGCCTATCCAAAACTAACCGAGCGTAAACTGACTCATCATGACGCGCCGAGGCCACTATTTGTGGCCCTCGCAAAGCCAAGATGAAAATATTTCAGCACTGTAGGGCGCAGAAATCCACCTAATAGCATACTATAGCCCTATATTCGAAGCTATCCTCTCCTAACTCAACCAATAGTAACAAAACCAAATCTAACATTACCCAACCTAACATGCCGCGACCACTACTGCTGGCCCTCTCGGAGCCAAGGAGAAAACATTAGTGGCGGGTAGAACGCATAAATCCACAGAATCGTAGTGTATATCAGAAATGGCAACGCCACACATACCCAACCCAGACGAACATGACATAGCCAAACATAGCCCAACTCAACCTAACGCGCCAAGACAGCAATTGCTGACTTCCCCAGAGCCCGGCAAGACATGCTAGGGCACACTAGTTCGCAAAATTCCACCGAATAGCTGCGTACATTTCAAAAGTTAATGCTATCCTAACCATACTTAGCCTAACCCAGCCTAACCGGATGTAGCCTGACGCAAAGTAACGTGCCGAGACCAGTATTGCTGTCGTTCCCAGAGACCAGCTACAAACATTAGAGCACTGTAGAGCGCAGAAATCAACCTAATAGCAGACTATAGCACTGAAGTCGAAGCTATTCTCTCCTATCCTAGCCAATCGTGACACAACAAAGCTTAGCCTCACTCACCCTAACGCGCCGCGATCGCAATTGCTGGCCTCCCCACAGCCAACTAGAACACATTAGTGGAGAGGAGAACGCAGTTATCCATAGAACCTCAGTGTAGATCGGAAAGGTGGAAGCTACAAAAACCTAACCCAGACCAACAGAGCACAACCAAACATAGACTATCTCAACCTAAGGTGCCGAGACCGCTACGGCTGCCCTCCCGAGAGCCAAGCAGGACATGCTAGAGCGCAGTAGAGCGCAGAAGTATACCGTGTAGCAGTGTGCAGTAAAGAAGTTTAAACTGTCCCGACAAAACATAGCCTAACCCAAAATAACCGAAAATAATCTGACTCAACACAAAGTGCCGAGGCCTTTACTGCTGGCCTTCGCTCAGCCGACCTGAAAATACTAATGCGCTGTATGGCTCAGAAGTCAACATAATAGCAGACTATAGCACAAAAGTCAATGCCATCCTCTCCTTACCCAACCAACCGTAACATAACCAAACGTAACCTAGCTCAACCTAACGCGCCGCGAACACCATTAGTGGCCTCCGCAGAGTCAAGCAGAACGCATTAGTGAAGAGTAGAACGCAGACATCCCTATTATCGCAGGGTACATCAGAAAAGTCAAAACTACCCGAACCTAACCCAAAAGAACAGAGCAAATCCAAGCATCGCATAAATCAACCTATCGTGCCGAGACCGCTATTGTTGCTCTCCCCAGACACATGCAGGATATACTAGAGCAGAGTAGAGCCCAGAAACCCACCAAATAACAGTCTACAGCACAAAAGTTAAAGCCATCCTGACCAATCTCACCCCGACTCAACCTAACAGTACCTAACCTGACGTATCGTAACCAGCCGAGACCGCTATTGCTGGCTTTGCCAGAGTCAAGCAGAAAATATTAGGGCACTGTAGGGCGCAGAGATCCACCCAATTGCAGGCCGCAGCACTAACGTCCTTGGTATCCTCTCCTTACCTAGAGCATCGTAACATACACAAATGTATCCTAGCTTACACTAACGTGCCGTGACCACTATTACTGGCCTTCACAAAGCCAAGCAGGACATACTAGAGCACAGTAGAGCGTAGAAATCCAACGAATAGCGGTGTACGTCACAAGATAAGAGCCATCGTGACAAAACTTAGCCTGACCCAACCTACACGAACGTAATCTGACACAATTAAGCATGCGGAGGCCACTATTGCTGGCCCTCCTGGAGCCAAGCTGAAAATGATAGTGCACTCTATGGCGCAGTAATCCGCCTAATAGCAGACTATAGCACTAAAGTCGTATCTATCATCTCCTGTCCTAACCAAACGTAACATAACCAAACGTAACCTAACTAAATATAACCTGCCTTGATCACTATTGGTGGCCACCACAGAGCCAAGCAGAACACATTAGTAGAGAGTACGATGCAGAAATCCGTATAATCGTAGTGCATATCGGAATAGTCAAAGCTACCCAAACCTATCCCAAACCAACGGAACATAGCCAAACATAGGATAAATCAATATACCGTGCCGAGACCGGTATTTCTGCCCTCCCCAGAGCCGATCAGAGCATGCCAGAGCTCTGTATAGAGCATAAATCCAACAATTAGCTGTGTTCAGCACGATAGTTAAAGCTACCGTAACCAAACTTAGCCTAACCCAACCTAACTGAACGTAACGTGACTCAACATAACGTGCCGAGCGCACTACCGCTGGCCTTCCTAAAGTCAAACTGCACATGTTAGGGCAGTGTAGGCTACAGAGATCTAACTGATAGCAGGCTATAGCGCTAAAGTCAAAGCTACCCTCTCGTAAATGAAGAAACCGAAACATAAGAGTACCTAACGTATCTCAACATGTCGTGCCGCGAGCACTATCGCTGGCCCCCGCAGAGCCAAGCAGAATGCATTAGTGGGGAGTTGAACGCAGAAATCCTTATAATCGGTGTGTACAACAGGTAATTCAAAGCTACCACAGCCTAACCAAAGCAAACGCAACACAAACAAATACAGCCTAACCCAACCTAGCCTGCGGAGACCGCTATTGCTGCCAACTACAGGGCCAAGCAGGACATACTAGAGCGCAGTAGATTGCAGAAATCCACCGAGTAGCTGTGTTCGGTACAAAATATAAAGCTACCCTAACAAAACTTAGCCAAACCCAACCTAACCGAACGTAACATGACTCAATATAACGTGCCGAGTCCACCATTGCTTGCCTTCCAAGGCCGAAGCTGAAAATACTAGGGCAATGTAGGTCGCAGAAATCCACCTAATAGCAGACTACAGCACTAAAGTCAAAGCTATCCTCTCCTAAACCAGCCAAACGTAACAAAACCAAACGTAATCCAACTCAGCCTAACGTGTCGCGACCACAACTGCTGGCCTCTCCTGAGCCAAGCAGAGCACACTGGTGGAGAGTACAACGCAGCAATATATATAATCGCAGTGTACATCAGGGAAGTCAAAGCTACCCAAAGCTAACCAAAACCAACGGATAATAATCAAAACGTAGTTTAACACAGCCTAACGTGCCGAAGCCGATAATGGTGCCCCCCCCCCCCCCCCCCC
>NW_016931314.1:0-1333 GCF_001483705.2 Eufriesea mexicana
AAAGCATTAGTGCACTCTCTGGCGCAGAAGACCGCCTCATATCAGACTATAGCACTAAAGTCCAAGCTATCCCCTCCTAACCTAAAGATTCGTAACATAACCGAACGTACCCTATCTCACACTGACCTGACGCGACCGCTATTTCTGGCCTACCCAGAGCCAAGCAGAACATGGTAAAGCACGATAGAGCGCAGAAGTCCACCGAATAGCAGTGTGCAGCATAAAACTTAAAACTGTCATGGCAAAACTTTGCCTGATGCAAACTAACAGAACGTAACCTGAAACAATGTAACGTGCAGAGGCTACTGTTCCTGGCCTCCCCACAGCAAAGCTCAAGGCATTAGGGCACTCAATGGCGCAGGAACACACCTAATAGCAGACCATAGCACTAATGTCAAAGCTATCATCTCCTTACCTAACGAATCGTAACATAACGAAACGTATCCTATCTACAACAAACGTACCGCGACCTCTATTCCTGGCCTCCACAGAGCTAAGCAGAACACATCAGTAGAGAGTGGAGCATAGTTATTCATATAACCGCAGCCTATATAAGAAAAGTCAAAACTACAGAAAGCTATCCCAAACCAACAGAAATTATCCATATAACCGCAGCCTATATAAGAAAAGTCAAAGCTACAGAAAGCTATCCCAAACCAACAGAAAATAGTCAAACATAGACTAACTGAACCTAACTTGCCGAGAACGCGGTTGCTGCTCTCCCCTGGGCCAAGCAGAACATACTTGAGGGCAGCAGAGTCCAGAAATACATCGAATAGCAGTCGACAGCACAAAAGTTGGAACTTTCCTAACCAAACTTCGCCTAACCCAGCCTAATCGAACCTAACCTGACTCAACATAACTCGCCGAGATCACTATTGCTGGCCTTCCCAGAGACAAGCAGAACATATTAGAGTTCAGTAGAGCGCCGAAATCCGCCGAACAGCAGTGTACAGCACAAAATTCAAGGACAACCTGAACAAACCTGGCTAAACCTAACCTAACCGGACGTAACATACACAAACTAACTTTCCGCGATCACTATTGCTGGCGCACCCAGAGAGATGCAGAATATGATGCAGCACAGTAGAGTGCAATAGTACACTGGATAGCAGTGTTGGCACAAGGGTCAAAGATATCATAACCTAACCCGACTGGCCTAACATAACCGAATGCAATATGACTGAACCTGACGTTCCGCGGCCGGTATCACTGGCCTCCTCAGAGTAGATTGGAGCGTATTAGAGGAAAGTATATCACAGAAATCCATAGAATCGAGGTGTATAGCGCGAAAGTGGTGGCTATCCAACCCTAATCCAGGCAAACGTAACCA
>NW_016931315.1:0-209 GCF_001483705.2 Eufriesea mexicana
ATGCAACAAAATTAGCTCACCACGCTGTTATACCAAAATGTCAATAAAATTGAGTTTTCCAGTCAGTTTCAATAGCGTTGCAATGCCTTTTGCGTGCCAATAGTATATTTCCTCCTTATTTATGCAACAAAACTAGCTCACAACGATATTAGTCGAAAATGACAATAAAATTGAATTTTCCAGTCAGTCTCTATAGCATTGCAATGGCA
>NW_016931316.1:0-5296 GCF_001483705.2 Eufriesea mexicana
AGTCGAGCAGATTATGATAGAGTAACGTAGAGCGCATGTATCCACCGATTATCATTGTATGGCACAACAGCGGAAGATATCCTAACCTTATCAGGCCTAACCTAACCTAACCAATCGTAGCCCAACTCCACATAAAGTGCAGAGACAGTTATTGTTGGTCTCGCCAGAGCAAAGTGGAACATACTAGAACACATTGGAGCGCAGAAATCCGCCGAAAAAAAGTTTATATCTGGAAAGTCATAGATATCATTATGAAACATAACCTAACCGAGCACAACGATGCGCAACATAACACAACCAAACGCGCCGCGGCCAATAATGCTGGCAATCTCAGGACCAAGCATGATACAGTAGAGCACACTAGAGCGCAGGAATCCACCGAATAACAGCGTATTGCGGGAAAGACGAAGCCAAACAAACAAACTTAACACAACCAAACCAAACCAAACGCAACACATCCCAACGTGACATGACGCAACCACTATTCCTCGCATCCCAAGAGTCGAGCAGAGTATTGCAGAGCGACGTAGATATCAGAAATCCACGGAATAGCAGTGTACGGCACAAAAGTCTAAGCTACCATATGCGAACCTCATCAAACGTAAAACAAGCGCATGTAGCATAACTCAACGTAACGTGCCGAGACCACCACTCCTGGCCACACCAGCGCCGAGCAGAATATACTAGAGCACAGCAGAGCGCGGAAATCCACCGCAATGCTGTGCAGAACACAAAAATAGAGGACACCCTAACTCAGCATGACCGATCCTAACCAAACCAAACGTAGTGTAACTGAAAATAGCGAGACGAGGCCAATATTGTTGGCCTACCCAGAGCCAGGCAGAACGTGTTACAACACAGTGGAGGGCAGAAATCCATCGAACAGAAGTGTATAGCTCAAAAGTCAAGGCCGTCGTATTCTAGCTAATCCTAACGTAACATAGGCGAACGTAACGTAACTCATACTCTCGTGCAGAGGACGCTATTGCTGGCCTGCCCAGAGCCAAGCAGAATGCACGAGAGTACAGTAGAGCGCAGAAATCCACAGCAATGCAGTGTATAGCGCAAAAGTCAAGTATATACTATCTTAAAATGACGTAACTTAACCTAACCAAACGTAGTCTAACACATCCTAAATTGGAGCGACCTCTATTAATGGTCTCCGCTGAGCCGAGCAAGCACATTAGAGCACATTAGACTGCAGAAATCCAACGAATAGCAGTGTGCAGGGCAAGAGTCAAAGTGGCCTATTCTAACCTAGCCAAACGTAACACATCCAAATGTAGGCTAATTGTACCTAGCACTACGAAACCACTATTGCTGGCCTCCACAGAGACAAACAGAATGAACTGGAGCACAGTAGTGCGCAGAGACTCAACGCAGTGCAGCGTATGGCAAAAGGTAAATAACAACTGAACCATACGCGACCAGAACTAACCGAGCCAACTGTAGCCTCACTCAACATGAGGTACCGAGAGCACTATTGCCGGCATCACCAGAGTCGAGCGGAACTTTCTAGAGGACAGCGGCTCGCAGAATCCCATAGAATCGCAGAGTATAGCACAAAAGTCGTAGCTATCGGAACCTAACCAAAGTTAACATAACCTAGCCGAACGTAGGCTAAATCAACTTAACGTGCCAAGACCACTATTCCTGGCCACCCCAGCGTCAACCAGAAAATACTGGAGCACATCAGAGCGCAGAAATCCACCGTATTACAGTGTAGAGCACGTAAGCCCATGCTATCTGATACTAACCACGCAAAGACGTATCCAAAAGTAGCATAACTGAACCCAACGTGCCGAGGCCACAATTGCTTGCTTCCCACGGCCAAGCAGAGTATACTACAGCACAGCAGACCGCAGATTTCCACGGCATTGCATTGTATAGCGCAAAGATCAAACGTATCCTGACCTGACCTGACATAACCTAGCCTGCCCAAACGTAGCGCAACTCAACATATCGTGACGTGTCCAATGCTTCTGGCCTCTCCAGAGGCAAGCAGAACATATTATAGCACTATAGAAAGCAGAAATCCACCTAATAGCAGTGTGTAGTACAAAAGTCAAGGCTATTGTATCCTAACCTATCAAAACGTATCATAAGCATGCGTAACATATCTGAACCTAACGCGCCAAGACCACAATTGCTGGAATTGCGAAAGCCAAGGCGGCCATATTTGAACACATTAGAGCGCAGAAATCCGCGGATCGCAGTGTGTGGCACAAAGGTCTAGGCTGTCCTAACCTAACCTAGCCAAACGTATCGTACAAAAACGTAACCTTACTCTACCTAACATGACGAGACCACTATTTCAGGCCTCCACAGTGACAAGCAGAATATACTAGAGAACAGTGGATCACAGAAAGACAGCGAATAAAGGTGTAAAGCTCGAAAGTAGGGGCTATACTGGCAAAACGTAGCCCAACCTGAACTAATCAAGCGTAACATAACTGAACCTAACATGATGAGACAACTATTGGTGCCTTCCACAAAGGGAAGCAGAATGTACTAGAGCACAGTAGTGCGCCTATATCCACCGCCTTGCAGGGAATAGTACAAAAGGCGAAGTTTTTCAAAGCAGAATATAGCAGGGCACAGTAGATCACAAGGATCCGCCGAAAAGCAGTGTATAGCACGAAAGTCGATGTAGCATATCCTAACAAAGCCAACCGTGACATACGCAAACGTATCCTAGCTCAACATAACAAGGCGAGAACACCGTTGCTGGCCACCACTGGGCTAAGCAGAACATAGAAGTTCACACTGGTGCGCTGATGTCCATCGAATTGCAGTTTGCAGCACAAAAGTCGTAGCTATATTATCCTAATGTATCCAATCTTATAATAACTAAACGTAACATAACCCAAACTAACGTAACCCTCCCGCCATTCCTGGACTCCCCAGGGTCGAGCAGAATATACTACAGGAAAATAGGGCGCCGAAGTACATAGAATCGCAATGCATAGCACAAAACTCATATATGTCCAGACCTAACCCATGCTAACATAACATAACCGAACGTAGCCTAGCGGAACGTAACTCGACGCGGCCACCATTGCTCGCCTCCCGAGGGCAAAGCAGAATGCAGTAGATCTCCCACGTGTTCAGAAATCCACCGAACATCAGTGATTAACACGAAAGTCATAGCTACAATTACCGACCTTGACCCAACCTTAACTAGCAAAAAGCAGCATAACAAGGCGTAACGTGCCGAGACCAATATTGCTGGCATTCCCGTGGCTAAGGAGAAAATTCAAGAGCACAGCAGAGCTAAAAAATCCACTTCATTGAAGTGTATAGCATAAAAGCTTATCATAACCCGACATAACTAGGCCTAACCTAACATACCAAAACGTAGTCTAGCTAAACATAACGTAACGTGACCATTATTGCTGGTCTCCTCAGAGCCACGTATAATATGCTAGAGCACAGTATAGCGCAGAAATCAACCGCATTGCTGTGAATAGCACAACAGTAGAGGATACCTTAACCTCACCTGACCAAACCTAACCGTACCGAACGTAACATAGCCCAACCTAACGCCCCGAGACCATTATTACTGGCCACCCCTGAGCCAAGCAGAATATTCTGGAGCACCCTTGAGGGCAGAAGTACACTGAATAGCAGTGTATAGCACAAAAGTCAATGCTACCTTATCCTAATATGTCCAATCTTGACATAAACAAACGTAACATGACCCAGCCTAACGTACACCGACCACCATTGCTGGCCTGTCCAGATTCGAGCAGAACTTACTAGAGGAGAGCAGAGCAAAGAAATACAGAGAATTGCAGAGTATGTCACAGAAGTCGTATATATCCAAATCTAACCCTAGCTAACATAACATATCCAGAAGCAGCCTACCTCAACGTAATGTGCCGCGGCCACTATTGGTGGCCTCCCAGGTGCCAAGCATAATATAACAGAGCGCAGTCGAGCACAGAAGTGGAAGACATCCTAGCATAACATGACTTAACCTAAACTTCCGAACATAACCCAACATAAACTAGCTAAAGGAAACCGAGCTCAACCTAACGTGCCGAGGCCGCAACTGCTGGCATTCTCATGGCTAAGCATAATATAGCAGAGCAGAGTACAGCGCAGAAATACTCCGAAAAGAACTGTATTGCACGAAAGTCACAGTTAACCTGACCGAGCTTCACCTAACCTAACCCAACGAAACGTAACCCAACTCAAGCTAACTTGCCGGGACTACTATTACTGGCCGCCACAGAGACAAACAGAACATGCTAGAACACAGTAGAACGCAGAAATCCACCGCACTTCAGTGTACAGCACAAAAGTCACAGATACCCTCTCCTAACCCAAACAAACCTAAATTAACCAAACGTAACCTAACTCATCCTAACGCGCCGAGGACACCATCCTTGGCTTCCCCAGAGCAAAGAGCACCATGCTTGATATCAGTGGTGCGCCGAAATCAACCGAATAGAAGTGTGTAGCACAAAAGTCAAAGAAATTCTAGCCCAACCTGATCAAACATATGAGAACCTAACGTAACCTCTCCCAACCAAACGTGCATAGACCACTATTGCTGACTACCATAGGGCCGGCCAGAACATAGTAGATCACAGTAGAGCGCAGAAATCCGCCGCATTCCAGTGTAAAGCACAATGTCAAACATACCCCTGCCTAACCTGCCCTAGCCTAACGTAACCGAACGTAGGAAAACAAAACGTAACGAGTAAAGACCTCTATTGCCGGCCTCCCCAGCGCCGAGCAGAGCATTCTAGATGAGAGAAGAGCGCAGAGGACAATGGAATGGCAGTGTACAGCACGAAAATCGAGGACATCCTAACCAAACGCAAACATACCTAACATAACCAAACGTAGACTAACTCAAACTAACGGGCCACGGCAACCATTTCTGTCATTCGCAGATCAAAGCAGAGTATATTAGATCGCTGTAGAGCGCAGAAATCCGCCGAATAGCTGTGCAAAGCACAAAAGTCAAAGCCATCATGGCCGAACGAAGCCAAGCCTAGCCTGACCAAACGTAGCATAACTAACCCTAACCTGCCGCGACCACTATTCCTGGCGTCCCCAGACGCAAGCAGAGTGCGGTAGCGAGCAGTAGAGCGCAGAGGTCCATAGAACATCAGTGTGTAGCAAAACAGTCAAAGCCATACTATCCTAACGCAACGTATACTAACCTAACCAAACGTATTCAAAAACCTAATGTGCATGGACCACAATTGCTGGCCTCACCAGAGACGAGCAGAGTATAGTAGTTCAATATAGAGCGCAGGAATCCACCGAAGAGCAGTGTATA
>NW_016931317.1:0-788 GCF_001483705.2 Eufriesea mexicana
GCTGTAGTGGCCTCGGCACGTTATGCTGAGATAGGTTTTGTACGCTTGTGTCACGTACGGCTAGGTTACGAGAGGTTATCTTTGATATTTGTGGTTTGCGTTGTTATTCGGTGGGCTCCTGCCATCTACTGTGCTCTAATCCAATCTGCTAGGACCTGGGAAGCCAGTATTTGTGGTCCCAGCACGTTATGTCGTGTTTGGTTACGTTAGGTTCGATTTTGTTTGTTTTGGTTGGGTTTGGATATCTTCGACTTTTCTACTGTACACTAGAATTCTGTGGGCTTCTGCGCTCTACACCACTCTGACATGCTCCGCTTGGCTCTGGCGAGATGAGCAATAGTGGTTGCGGCACGTTAGGTTCAGTTTGGTTGCGTTTGGTAGCATTATGATTGGTTACGTTAGGAGAGGGTAGCTTGGACTTCTGTAAACTTCTGTACTACATCCTGCTTCTCGGTGAAAATCTCCATTCTACTACGCTCTAGCACGCTCCGCTTTGCCCTGTGGAGTCCAGAAGTAGTGGTCGCTGCATGTTAGGCTGTGTTGTGTTGCGTATACTTAGTTTACGTCAGCATGGGATAGCGTTGGACATCTTTGACTTTTCTGCTGTACACTGCGATGCTATGGATTTGTGCGCCCTACACTCCTCTAATATGTTCCTCACGCCACTTGGGAAGCCAGAAATAGTGGTCGCGACTAATTTGGTTGTGTAAAATTACGTTTGGTTAGGTCAGGATACATATTGTTAGGTTGGTGTAGCTTTGACTTTTTTGCAACACACTGCTATACTA
>NW_016931318.1:0-11535 GCF_001483705.2 Eufriesea mexicana
TTCGGCAGATTACTGTGATCTACAGTGCTCTACGGTATTCTGCTTGGCTCTGTGGATGCCTGCAGCAGTGGTCGCGGCACGTCATGTCCAGTTACGCTATGTACGGTTAGGTTAGGTTAGGTCAGGTTAAGTTCGTATATCCTCGACCTTCCAAACGTACACTGCTATTCGGTGGATTTCTGGGCTCTACATCGCTCTACTATACTCTGCTCGACTCTGGAGAGGCGAGCAATAGCGGTCACGGCACGTTAGTTTGGGCTATGTAACGTTTTGTTTGGTTAGGTTAGACTACCTTTGGTTGGGATAACATTAACTTACGTGCTATACATTGTTATTCGGTATACTTCTGTGATCTCCTGTGCTCTACTATATTCCGCTTGGCCCTGGGCACGCCAGCAATAGAGCTCGCGGAACTTTGTGTTGAGTTAGATTTCATTCAATTAGGTTATTCCAGGACACGTTTGGTTAGGATGGCTTCGTATTTCGTGCTATACACTGTTACACGGTGGATTTCCGTGCTCTGCTGTGCTGTAATATATTCTGCTAGGCTATGTGGAGGCCAGGAGCAGTGGTCGCGGCACGTTAGTTTGGGCTATGTTACGTTTTGTTTGTCAAGGTTAGGTTACCTTTGGTTGGGATATCATTGACTTACGTGCTATACATTGTTATTCGGTGTACTTCTGTGATCTACTGTGCTCTACTATATGCCGCTTGGCCCTGGGCACGCCAGCAATAGTGTTCGCGGAACTTTGTGTTGAGTTAGGTTACATTTAATTACGTTATTCAAGGACATGTTTGGTCAGGATGGCTTCGTCTTTCGTGCTATACACTGTTACACGGTGGATTTCCGTGCTTAGCTGTGCTGTATTATATTCTGCTAGGCTATGGGGAGGCCAGGAGCAGTGGTCGCGGCACGTTATGTTGAGTTATGCTACGTTGGGATAGGACATGTTGTGCTGGGACATCTGCGGCTTTTGTGCTATTCACTGCAGTGCGCTTGATTTCTGCACTCTACTGTGCTCTAGCTCATTCTGCTTTGCTCCAGTGAGGCCAGCAATGGTGGTCTAGGCTCGTTAGGTTGTGTTATGTTACTTGTTTTCTGGTTACGTTGCGTCAAGCTCGGTCATGTTACCTGTGACTTCCGTGCTGTTCACCGCTGTTCGGAGGATTACTGCAATCGACTATGCCCTACTATATTCTGCTTGGCCCTGGTGATGCCAGTAGCAGTGGTCGCGGCAAGTTATGATCAGTTATGCTACGTTTGGTTATGTTCCGTTGGGCGATGTTAGGGTGAGATAGTCAAGGCGTCTGTGATATAAACTGCTACCCTCCCGCATCTGCGCTCTGCTGCGCTCTAATATTTTCTGCTCGGCTCTGGGGAGGCGAGCAATAGTGTTTCTGGCACGTCAGGCTCAGTTAGGTTACGTTTGGTCAGGCTATGTCAGGCTAAGTTTGGTAAATATACCTTTGTCCTTCGTAATGTACACTGCTATTCCGTGGATTTTTGTGATCTACTGTGCTCTACTATATTCTCTTTGGTTCAGGAGAAGCCAGCAGCAGCGTTCGCGGCAAGCTCTGTTGCGCTCCGCTACGTTTGTATTGGCTAGGCTTGGTCATGTTATGTTAGGGTGTCTTCGACTATTATGCTTTTCACTGCAGTGTGGTGAAATTCTGTCGACGACAGTGCTATAGTATATACTGCATGTCTCTGTGGTTTTCGGCAGGTTTGGTTGATCTATGTCACGCTTGGTTATGTTCCGATAGGTGAGGTTAGGATACGACAGACCAGGCGTATGTGCTATGAACGGCTATCCTCCGATATCTGCGCGCTAGTGCGCTCTAAAATTCTGCGCTTGTCTCTGTGGAGGCCAGCAATAGCGACTGCGTCGTGTTAGGCTGTTTTATGCTCCGATTTCGTATGTTACGTTTGGCTAGGCTAGAATCGGCTATTTTGACTCTTGTGCCCTTTACTGCTATTCTATGGATTATCTGCGCTCTACTTTGCTCCAATATTCTCTGCTTGGCTGTGGTATGGCCCGTGACAGTGGTCTCGCGACGTCAGTTAGACTTAGGTTTCGTTCCGTTAGGATATGTAAGGAAGGTTTGGTCAGTAACACCTTGAATCTTGTGCTATACACTGCTAGCCGGTTTATTCCTGTGCTCCACATTGCTCTACTCTGTTCAGCACGACTATGGGTAGGCGAGCATTCGGGGTCGTGGCAAGTTAGCTTGAGTTATGTTATGCTTGGTTAGGTCAGGTTATGTGTAGTTTGGTTAGTATACCTTCTGCATTCGTACTATACACTGATATCCGGCGTATTTCTATGATCGACTGTGCTCCAATACTTTCTACTTGTCTCTGTGGTGGTCAGGGGACGTGGTGGAGGCACGATAAGTTGAGCTATGCTACGTTCTGCTAGATTCGGTTAGGTCGATTAGGATAGGGTATCTTCGACTTTTGTGCTATAAACTGCTACTCGGTCGATTCCTGCTCTCTACATTCCTCTACTATACTCTGCTCGACTATGGGGAGGCGACCAGCAGTGGCCGAGGATCTTTAGATTGAGTTATGTTACGATAGGTTAGGTCAGGGTATTCTATATTTGGTTAGGATAGCTTTGACTTTCGTGCCATGCACTGTTATTCGGAGGTTTTCTGTCATCCACTGTGCTCTACTTCTTTCTGCTTCACTCTGGGGAGGGCAGGAGCAGTGGTAGTGGCACGTTACTTTGAGCCACGCTATGCTTATTTAGGTTAGGTTAGGTAAATGTTTGGCTTGGATATTTTCAACTCTCGCGCTATGAACTGCTGTGTGGTGAACTTCAGCGCTGCACATGGCTCTACTGTACTCTGCTTTGCTCTGGGGAGGAAGCAATAGCGGTCGCTGCACGTTATGTTGAGTCAGATTACGTTTGGTTGGTATAGGTTTTGCTATGTTTGGGAATGATAGCTTTGACTTTCGCGCTGTTCACTGTTATTCGGTGGTCTTCTGTGGTACAATGTGCTACAGTACATTCTGCTAGGCTATCGGCTGACCAGAGACATTGGTCGCGGTAGGTTACATTTGGTTAAGCCGCGTTCGGTTATGTTAGGTTATGCATGTTATGCTATGATATCTGCGGATTTTGCGATAATCACTGCAATGCGGTGGATTTCTGCGCCCTACTGTGCTCTAGTAAATTCCGCTTGTCTCTGTGACGGCCAGCAACAGTGGTCTCGGCACGTTAGGTTGAGCTATGCTACGTTCGGTCATGTTACGTTTGGTGAGGTTAGGACCTGATAGTTTAAGTCGTTGTGCTGTACACGGCTTTCCGCGGATTTCTGCGCTCTACTGTCTTCTAATACTTTCTGCTCTGCTCTGGGGATGCCAGCAATAGTGATCTCGGTAAGATGGGATGAGCCATGTTACGTTTTGTTATGATACGTTTTTGTGGGTTGGGACAGACTGCTTTTACTTTTGTGCTATACACTGCTATTCCGTTGATTTCTGCTTTCTAATGTGCTCTAATATTCTCCACTCGGCTATGTGGTGGCCAGTAATAGTGGAGAAGGCACGTCAGGTTGTCTTATGTTACGTTTCACTAGGTTAGATTAGGAAGGTTCGGTTAGCATTTCTTTGACATGTGTGCTATAGACTGCTATTCGGTGGATTCCTGCGCTCTACATTGCCCTACTATAATCTGCTCGGCTCTGGGGTGGCGAGCAAGAGTATCCGTGACACGTCAGGTTGACGTAGGTAAAGTTTGGTTAGGATAGCTTCGATTTTCGTACTGTTCACTGTTATTCCGTGGTTTTCTTCACTGTATTTGTTCATGTATACTCTGCTTGTCTCTGCGGAGTTCAGCGATAGTGGTCTCATCATGTTAGGTTGCGTTAGGTTACGTTTGGATATGTTACGCTTGGATACGTTAGGAGAGGCTTCTTTGTCATCTGCACAATTCACTGCTATTCGGAGTATTTCGGCCGTCGAATGTGCCCCATTGTGGTCTGCCTGACACTGGGGCACCATCAATATTGGCTTCCACACGTTGTGTTGCGTTGCTCTACGTTTGCATAGGTTAGGCGTGGTCTGGTTATGTCAGTTTATGTTTGACTTTTGTGCTATATACTGCAAAGCGGTGGATTTCTGCGCTCTGTTGTGCTCTAGTGTATTTTGCTTGACTCTGCGGAGGACAGCAATACAGGTCTCGACTAGCTAGGTTAGGTATTCCACGATCGGTTAGGTTAGGTTGTGGCAAGTTAGCTTACGAAATATTCGTCTTTTGTGCTACACACAGCTATTTGGCGACTGTCTACGCTCTACGTAGCTCTACTATACCCTGGCCGACACTGGGGTGGCCAGTAATAGCGGTATCGGCACGTTAGTTTGTGCTAGGCTACGTTCGGTTAGGTTATATTAGTTTGGCTTAGGTTTGCATTGCACTGACTTTCGCGGTATAGGCTGTTTTACGGTGAACTTCAGCGCTCTGCTATGTTCTGGTATGCTCCGCTCGGCTCTGAGGATACCGGCAGCAGTGGTCTCGGCACAGTAGGTTGTGGTAAGACACGATTGGCTTTGTCACCTTTGCTTTCATTAGGTTCGGATAACATCGACTTTTCTGCTATACACTGCAATTCCATGGATTCCTGCGCTCTACTCCTCTCTAATATGCTCTGCTTGACTCTGCGGAGGCCAGAAATTCTGGTTGCGGCAGGCTAGGTTGAGTAAAGTTACGTATGGTTATGGTCGGTGTGGTTGTTTTAGGTTAGGACAGCTTTGACTCCTTCGCTCAGCACAACTATCCTATAAACTTCTCGAGTCTACTGCGCTATTTCGTATTATGCTCGTCTCTGGGGACGCCAGCAATAGTTGTTGCGGCACGTTCGGTTGCGTTATGTTACGTACGGTTAAGTATGGTTAGGTTAAGTGTGGTCGGGTTACCCTTGGCCTTTGCGCTGCACAATGCTAATCGGTGGATTTCTGCGCTCTACATTGCTTTACTATACCGTGCCCGAACCTTTTGTGGCCTGCAACAGTGGTCGTGGCACGTTAGCACGTGTTAGGTTACGTTTGGTAATGTCACGTTTGGTTAGGTTAGGACACTATAGGACTGACTTTTGCGCTATACACTGCTTTTTTGTGGATTTCTGCGCTCTACTGTGCTCCAACATGCTGTGTCTGGCTCTGGGAGGCCAGCAATAGTGGTCTCGGCACGTTAGCATGTGCTATCCTACATTTGACTAGGTTATGTTTGTTTGGGTTAGGTTTGGGTAGCTTTGACCTTCATTGCAAGGACTGTTATTCGGTGGATATCTGCGTTCTACTCAGCCCTACTATCATCTGCTCGACTTTGGGGAGGCTAGCAATAGCGGTCGCGGCGCGTTAGGATATGTTATGTTACGTTCGGTTAGGTTAAGTTAGTTTGGGCCAGGCTTCGGTAGCTTTGACTCCTGCGCCATCCACTGCATAGCCGCGGCTTTCTGTGATCTACAGCGCTGTAGTATTTTCTGCTTGGTTCTGGGGAGGTCAGCAATAGTGGTCTCATTTCTAAAAGTTTAGTTAGTCTACGTTTGATTATGTCAGGCTTTGCCTGGTTAGGATAGGGTATCCTTGACATTTCTGGTATTCGCTGCTACTCGGTGGCTTTCTGGGATTTATTGTGCTCTGTTGTATTCTTCTTGGCTCTGGGAATTCCAATAGTAGTGCTCTCGGCTCCTTAGGTTATGTTAGACGACGTTTGGTCGTATCACGTTTGGCAATGTTAGCGTAGGGTTGCGTCAACTTTTGAGGTATTCAGTTCTATTCGCTGAATTCCTACGATCTACATAGCTCTACTTTACTCCGCTTGACTCTGGGGATGCCAGTCATAGTGGTCTCGGTGCTTTAGTTGGAGATATGCTACGTTTGGGTATGTTACGTTTGGATAGGGTTGGAGAGGAAAGCTTTGACTTTTGCGCTATTCACAGCAATGCGGTCTATTTCCCCGCTCCACTCTTCTCTGCTGTATACTACCTGGCACGGGGGAGGGGGCCAGAAATAGTGGTCTCGGCACGCTAGGCTGTGTTATGTTTCCTTTGGGTATAGTACGTTCGGTTAGGATAGGGCAGGATGGATCTGACTTTTGTGCTTTACACTGCTTTCCGGTGGACGTCTGTTGTCTACTCTCCTCTAATATGTTCTTCCTGGCTCTGACATGGCCAGCAATACTATCCTCGGCACGTTACTTTGAGCTACGCTACGCTCGGTTATGTTACGGTTTATCAGGTTAGGAAAGTGTGCGTTTAACTTTTGTGCTATACTATGCTACTCGTCGTATTCCTGCGATCAACTGCGCTCTAATATGTTCTGCTTTGCTCTGGCGAGACCAGCAATAGCGATCTTGGCACGTTACGTTGATATTGGTTACGTTTGGTAGTGTCACGGTGGGTTTGGTTCGGATACGGTACCTATGACTTTCGTGCTACAAACTGCTTCCGGTAGATTTCTGCGCTCTGCTGTGCCCCAATATGCTCTGCTTTTGCCTGGGGCGGCCGGAAATCGTGGCCGCGGCATGTTAGGTTGTGTTAGGTTACGTATGGTTAGTCTGTGTTAGCATGGGTAAGGCTCAGATAGCTATGATTTTTCTACTACACTCTGCGTTTCTATGCATTTCCGCGCCCTACTCTCATCTAGTATGTCCTGCATGGCCCTCGGGAGGCCAGCAGCAGTAGTCGTAGCACGTTAGGTTGAGTTAGATTACGTTCGCTTGTGTTAGGTTTGGCTTGGTTGGAAAGGGAAAGCTTTGACTTTTTTGCTATACACTGATTTTCGATGGATTTCTGCAAACTGCTTTGCTCTACCATACTCTGCTTGGCTCTGGGGTGGCCATCAACAGTTGTCCTGGCACGTTAGGTTGAGTTAAGCCACTTTAGGCAGTGTTACGTATGTATACTTTGGGATAGGGTAGCGACGACTACTGCGCTGTGCACTGCGATTCTTTCGACCTCTGCGCTGTGCCCTCCTCTAGTATATTCTACTTGGCTCCTGGGAGGGCAGCAAACGTGGTCTGGGCACGTTAGGGTGAGTTGGGTTACGTACGGTTACGTTACGTTTGGTCAGGTTAGGACACGATAGCTTCGACTTTTGCGCTATACACCGATATACGGTTGATTTCTGCGCTCTATATAGCTCGAATATGTACCGCTTCGCTTTGGAGAGGACAGCAATAGTGGTCGCGAAAGGTTTGGTTGTGCTAGGCTACGTTCGGTTTGGTTAGTGTTGGTTAACTTTAGTTAGGAATGCTTTGACGTTTGCGCTGTACACGGCTATTCGGTGATTTCCTGCGCGCTACTGTGCTGTAGCATATTCTGCTTGGCCATGGGGTGGCGGCAGTAGTGCTCTCGGCGCGCTAGGCTGTGCTCTGTTGCGTTCCGTTATGTTACGATTCGTCAAGTTAGGATCGGACAGCTTAGACTTTTATGCTAAACACTGCTATTCTGTCGATTTCAGCATCCTACGTTGCTCTCCTACGCCCTCTTCGGCCCTGAGAAGGCCGGCACTTGTGGTCTCGGCACGCTTGGTTGAGGGAAGCTAGGTTTGGGTAGGTTATGTTGGTTTGGGTTAAGTTTGTATAGATTCGACTTTCGTGGTGTAAACTGATGCTCGGTGGATTTCTGCGCTCTACTGTGCCCTTGTATATTCTGCCTTGCTCTGGGGAGGCCAGCAGCATTTGCTTCGGCAGGTTATCCTGATATTGGTTGCGTTTGCTTATGTTACGTCTGATTACGTTAGGAAAAGGTAGCTCTGACAATTATGCTATACTCTGCTATTCGGTGGATTTCTGCGCTCTACATTGGTGTACTACTCTCTGCCAGGATCTGGGTAGTCGAGCAATGGCGGTCGCGGCACGTTAGGATTTGTTAGGTTACGTTGGGTTAGGTTAGCTTTTGATATGTTCAGTTAGGTTAGCTTTGACCTTCGTGCCATACACTCTCATTCGGTGGATTTCTGTGATTTACTCTGCTCTACTACATTCTGCTTGGCTGCGTCGATGCCAATAGCAGTGGTCGCGGCTCCTTATGTTTTGTTATACGGCGTCTGGTTAGGTTAGGTTAGGTCAGGTGAAGCTAGGATACAGCGGCTTTTATGCTATTAACTGCAACACGGTGGATTCCTTTGCTCTACAGAGCTCCAGTGCACTTTGCTTACCTCTGAGGAGGCCAGAAGTAGCGGTCTCGTCATGATAGGTTGAGTTAGGCTACGTTCAGTTAGGTTATGATTGGCTCGGTTAGGATTGGCTACTTTATCTTTGGTGGTATACACTGCGATTCTACGGATCTCTGCACTCTGCTGTCATTTAATACGCTCTGCTCGTCTCTGGGCAGCACAGCAATAGTGGTCGAGGTACGTTGAGAATTCCATATGTTACGTTTGGTTTTGTTAATGCTCTATACATTAGGATAGGGTAGCTTTGACTCTTGTGCTGTACACTGCCATTCGATGTATTTCTGCGCTCTATTTTCCTCTAGCATGTTCTGCTTGTCTTTGGGGAGGCTGACAATAGTGGTATCGGCACGTTCCGTAGAGTTCGGGTACGATGGTTTGGGTTAGGGTAGTTCAGGTATTGTTTGGTTACCTTCGACCGTTTTGTTATACAATGCAATGCGTTGGATCTCTGCGCACTACTGTTCTCTAGTACATTCTGCTTTTCTCTGTGGAGGCTAGCAATAGTTGTCTTGTCATGATATGTTGAGTTAGGATACGTATCATTGGGCAGGTTAGGAATGTCTGGTCAGTGTTTCTTTGACTTTTGTGCTACACGTTGCTATTCGTTGCATTTCCGTGCTCTACATTCCTCTACTATACTCCGCCCGACCATGGGAAGGCGAGCGACTGTGCTGGTGGCACGCAGTTTGTGTTATGTTACGTTCGGATATGGTGTGTTAGGCTATGTTTGGTAAGGATACCTTAGACTTTCTTGGTATACAATGTTATTCGGTGGATTTCTGTGGCCTACTGTGCTCTGCCACTTTCTGCGCGGCTCTGGGAGTCCAGCTGCAGTCGTTGTGGCATGCTATGTTCAGTTATGCTACGCTTGGATGTGTTACGTTTGGTGAGGTTATGACAGGATAGCTAAGACTAATGTGCTATACACTGCTACCTGCGGATTTTTGCGCTCTACTGTGCTCTAGTATATTCCGCTGGTGTCTGGAGACGCCACCTCCAGTGGCCTCGCCATGTTAGGTAGAGTTAGACTACGTTTGGATATGCAACCCTTGTCTTGGTCAGGATAGGCTACTTTGCCTTTCGTTCTGAACACTGCTTTTCGGCGGACTTCTGTGATCTACAGTGTTCCACTATATTCTGCTTTTTCCCGATGATGCCAGCAGCAGTGGTCGCGGCAAGTTATGTTGAGGTGTGCTACGTGTGGTTAGGTTATGTTAGTACAGTTTAGGTTATCGTATCTACGACTTTCGTGCTGCACCCTGTTATGCGGTGGATTTCTACGATCCACGTTGCTCCTCTATTCTCTGTTCGACTCTGGGGAGGCGAGCAGTAGTGGTCGTGGCACGTCAGGTTGAAATTTGTTACGTTCGGTTCGGTTAGGTTATGTTACATTTGGTTGGGATAGCTACGACTTTTGCGATATACACTGTCTTTCGGTGGATTCCTGTGATCTTCTGTTCTACAATACACTCTGCGTTGCTCTGGGGAGGTCAGGAGCAGTGGTCGCTGCACGTCGTGTGGCGCATTGCGACGTTTGGATGTGCTACGTTTGGTGAAGTTAGGATAGGATAGTTAAGACTTTTGTGCTATACACTGCTAAGCGCGGATTCCTGCGCTCTACTGTTCACTAATGCGCCCTGGTTGGCTCTGTGGTGACCAGTAATAGTGGTCTCGACACTTCACGCTGAGTTAAGTTACGTATCCTTGTGCTAGGTTAGGAAGGTTTGGTCTGGATTTCTTTCACGTTTGCGCTATACACTGCTATTCGGTGAATTTCCGCGCCCTACATTTCTGTATTATACTCCGCTCGACTATGCGGTGGAGATCAGTATTTGTGGTGGTACGCTAGTTTGGGTTAGGTCACGTTCGGTTTGATTAGTTTAGGTCAATTTCGTAAAAGGTAGCCTAGACTTTCGTACTATTCGCTATTATGTGTTGGATCCCTGTGATCTAATGTGCTCTACAATATTGTGCTTGGCTTTGGGGACGCCTGCAGCAGTGGTCGCTGCACGTTAAGTTGAGCCATGCTACGTTCCGTTTGTTTAGTTTGGATCAGGTTAGGTTAGGGTATATCCGACTTTTGTGCTGTAGGTTGCTATCAGCGCACATCTGAGCTCTACTACGTTCTAGTATCTTCTGCGTTGATCTAGTGAGGCCAGCAATAGCGGTCTCGGCACGTTAAGTTAGGTTACGATCCGTTTGGATAGATTAGGATTTCTATAAGCTCGGTCAGGTTAACTTAGACCTTCGTGATATACACTGCTATTCGGAGGATTTCTACTTCCTACTGTGCTCTAGTATATGCTGCTTGTCTCTGTGGATGTCAGCAATTGTGGTCTCGGCACGTTAGGTTGGGCCATGTCACGTACTGTTATGTGCCGTTAGGTGAGGTTAGGATGTGACAGTCCAGGCGTCTGTGCTATAAACTGCTAGCTTCCGATATCTGTGCTCCACTGCGCACTAATATTTTCTGCTTCGTTCTGGGGTGGCCAGCAATATTGTTCTCGGCGCCTTAGGCTTAGTTAGTCTACATATGCATGTGAATGCTTTGGTTACGTTAGGACAGAATACATTAGACATTTGTGCCAATCACCGCTATTCGGTGGATTTCACCGCTCCACTGCACTCTAATATGTTCTGCATGGCTCTGTGGTGGATAGGAATGATGGTCTCTGCACGATAGGTTGAGTTATGCTACGTTTCATTACGGTAGGTTTGGAATGCTTGGTTAGGATTTCTATGACATTTGCGCTATACTCTGCTATTCGGTGGATTTCTGCGCTCTACGTTGCCCCACTACATTCTTCTTGGCCCTTAGGGTGCCAGCAGCAGCTGTCGCGGCTTTATGTTCAGCTATGCTACGTTTGGTTGGGCTATGTTAGGCCAGGCTAGGTTCGGGTTCTCTGGACTTTTGTAGCATACGGTGCAGTTCGATGGATTTTTACGCTCTACATTGCCCTACTATACTCTACTCGAATCTGGGGTGTCAATCAATAGCCGTATCGTAACGTTACGTTGAGTTAGGGTACGTTTGGTTTGATTAGGTTAGGTTAACTTGTTGAGATAGCTTTGACTTTCGTGCTATACACTCTTATTAGGTGCATTTAAGTTATCTTCTGTGCTCCACAACGCTCTGCTTGGCCACGGGGACTTGGTCAGGGGCAGTGGCCGCTACACGTTATGCTGAGCTACGCTACGTTTGGTTAGGTTAGGTTAGGTCTAGTTGGGTTAGGATATGCTTCACTTTTGTGCTCTTTATGGCAGTCCGCGGAATACTGCGTCCTACAGTGTTCTAATATTCTCTGCTTTCCTCTGTGGATGCCAGCAATGGAGATCTCGCCATGTTAGGT
>NW_016931319.1:0-250 GCF_001483705.2 Eufriesea mexicana
CCTGACCGGTCCTGACTTTAACCGGCCATTCCTGAACTGACCTGACCGGACATGACATGACCTGGCCTGACATGACCTGATCTGACCTGACCTGACCTGTCCAGACTGATCTGACCTGAGCTGTCCTGACCGGTCATCTCCTGACCTGAACTGAACTGACCTGACTTTTCCAGAGGAGACCTGACCAGACATGGCCTCACCTGGCCTGACCTGAACTGACTAGAACTGACCTTACCTGTCCTGACATTAC
>NW_016931320.1:0-203 GCF_001483705.2 Eufriesea mexicana
GGCCATAGCAGGCCAATACAATATTTCCTCCTTATTTATGCAACGAGCTTAGCTCTCCACATCATAATCCGAAAAAGTCAATAAAAATGATTGTTCCAGACAGTTTCTATAGCATTACAATGGCTATAGCACACCAATATAATCTTTCCTCCTTATTTATGCTAGAAAGTTAGCTCACCACGATATTAGTCGAAAATGTCAAT
>NW_016931321.1:0-1572 GCF_001483705.2 Eufriesea mexicana
TGAGTGCACAAAGATTCATAAATAAATTGCGTAGAGGATAGTAATTAATGAAAAACCAATGGCGTCTTCGACAATCTTCCATAATAATTCAAACATTTCGTAGAATAATTATTAATAATTAATTAATCAGAGACAAATTTATATCGGAAAATTTATTGGAAAGTTCTTGAAGGTTCTGCCTTTACGATGCAATTATAAAAGTTCATAAATTAATCACAGATATCGAGTAATTAGTGAATTTTCCACTGCCGATTTGATTTATTAAAATATATTCGGAGCACATAACCAGAGTTAGTAAACTGACATCAGAGCCATCTATGATTCTGGGCTCAAAGCTCGAGTTCCGTAACGAGAACTTAGATGGCTCTGATGTTAGTTTACTAACTCTGGTTATGTACCCGGAATATATTTTAATATATTTTAATAAATCAAATCAAAATGTTTTCTACATTCTTTATTAAATTTAGCCGGGACAGCGGTTTCAATTGGACAATCGGCATTCATCTCTTTACCTTGCAGACGACAAATATGCAAAGGTACGCAATTACAACGTAACTATTAAATTTCATATAATAACCACAGAAATTGAGTGAGTTATTAATTTTTCTCGAAATAAACAGGAGAGTGCATGGAAAATGAGAAAATATTGCAAACAAATGCCGGAAGGATTGTTGTGTCCATACAAGTGTGCCTGCATCACAAAAAGAAGGTAAGTATTTGTATAAACATAACCTTCAGTTGTAAACACATGGTGCAAGATATAAGGCATTGCTTTTCCATCTTTCGTTAGTGATAGCAGAGCCCGGTTGTGAGGAGACGATATTCTGTTGAAGTAAACAGGCACGAGCAACTGTAGAAATGTAGTGGACTTATGGAATATCACCAGCGGAAGTGTCAAGAATTATATTTTATTGCGAAAAAGAATTAAAGCTGTAAAACGAATATGTATGGTATGATATATCTATTAAATTCTAGGTAGGTTAACCATATGACATACAAGATAGAAGTGTTTGAGGGTCAAATAAAGATTCAGAAAATGGTGATGGTTTAGGCAGATAAAAAGGAATACAATTAATTTAGGTGATTGCCTCTTATAACAACAAGATATGGAGCATACAGTGAGATTGAAAGGTATGTTGTATTCCTGATATGAATAAATATTAATATCAGTGGTCAAAGTTACTGATCATCGCTAACATGTTAAGTTTCAGAATGATGGAGCTGAGATATATAAAGAAAAGGGAGAAGTTCGTATGAAAGCAGTGAGAATAGGAAATGGATATTATGCGGAATGAAGAAATAGAAAAGGGACAGCATTTTCATCCACAGAGAAGGATGTGTGGCATCGACATTCAAGTATGAGGATCATTGAAGAGATGGAGAATGAATACTTGGTAAGAGTTATAAATGTTAAAGAAAAATTGGATGTAGAGTGTAACTGTTGCATTAAGGCAAAAATGTGTGGAAATATCTAGGAACTTGGAAGCTATAAAAGCAGCAATATAATGGTGCTGTGGTATATCATGGAATTCATTGGGCCAATAGAGCCAATGTCAAAAGGATGTAAAAGGT
>NW_016931321.1:2052-10727 GCF_001483705.2 Eufriesea mexicana
TGGCTAATGCTGGAAAAAATGACAATGGTTCCTAATTCCTCTTTACTCTTAGTTTTACACCAGATTTGCAGAATAAACATACAATCTTTGGTAAAGTTACAGAATATACCATATATAACATGCTTAAACTTGAAGAAGTACTTGTAAATGGGGTAAATTTAATGTTTACAAGAAAATATATCAAGAATTGATATAAATATGATATTTCCTATCTTTTCTAGAATGATCTACCGCTTTGACCTCCAAGATTGACGAAAACTATACTATTGAGCAATCCATTGTCTGATATTATACCAAGAATAATAGTACAGGAAAGTGAAGAAGTAAAGGACAGTTCAAAAACTGAAACAACAGCAGTACAGTAGAAATCATATATGTTTGTAGTATGTAGGCCTGATAGAATTATTCTTTGTAATGAAAAATTTTGTTACAGCGATTTCAATCTTTTATCATTTGGCGAAGAAGCTGAGGAAGATGATGAAGAATCTGTGATATTAAATTACAAGTTTAGTGGTATGGCAAGTCAGCTCGTGATCATTTAACTGATCCAGAATTAAGCTCACAACCAGCTGTTGAACCACCTGGACTTCCAAGTAAAAAGAGGAAAGGAATCCCTAGTAGCGTTTGGGAAAGCGACGACGAAGTAAAAAGTCCAGAAGAATCAGAAATTATGAAGAAAGAGAAAGAGTTAGTGTATAGTTTACATTATAAGTATACTATGGAATGTAGGAATTTTTATTGACTGTCTTATATTTATATTTTCAGAGCAATGAAGGAAAGGACATAAAATAAATTGAAAGTTACCAGGAAAGAACCGAAGAATTATGTTGTTAACAATTATCCTGTATATGTGAAACTTTCAAAGTGAATAAAAATTACATAAGCATACAACCATTATAGTTTCATTTTCTTTTTACCAAAAACGAAATCACTCGCCTTCATATGTGACTTCATATTCGTCACGATGTTAAGAGAATAAAGAGAAGGGAGGAAAATCTATTATACTTAATTATTTCGTTTAATTGTTTTGTTTCTCCCGCTCAATGCGTCATGTGGTTTTAAATTGCTCGATTGCGATCAACGTCATCTATAGCATAAAGCACCTGTTAATGAAGTGATAATAAGAAAGTCCATAATCGTTAATGTAGGATTCCGTCGTCATCGATGAGATGATTGGTAATATGATAAAGATTACTGTAGGAAACAACCCATACTAAATAGATGATTCGCGACTCTGTAATAGGTAATGTAGAAAACACCGATACTGTGGTGATGATAAGTAACTCGACAATAGGTAGTGTAGAAAACAACTGCTACTGACGAGATAATAACCAACTCGACAATCTGCAATGTAGAAATCATCGATAATGAAGTGATGATAACTATCTGGACAATTACTATTGTAGAAAATAATTGTTACTGAAGAGATAATAAGTAACTTGGTAATCGGTTATGTAGTAAACACCGATACTATTGTGATGATAGCAAACTCGACAATCATTATTGTAGAAAACAACTGCTCCTGACGTGATAAAAAGTAATTAGATAATCGGTTATATATAAAACGTCGATTCTTATGTGATGATAACTAACTCGACAATCGGTATTGTAGAAACCTCTGAACCTGAAGAGGTAATAAGTAACTCGATAATCCGTAATGTAGAAAACGCCCATACAGTAGTGATAATAAGTATCTCGATAATTGGTAATGTAGAAAACGCCCATACAGTAGTGATAATAAGTATCTCGATAATTGGTAATGTAAAAAACGCCGATACAGTAGTGATAATAAGTAACTAGATAATCAGTAGCGCAGAAAACAACTGTACTTGAAGAGACAATAAGTAACTCTATAATGGGTAATTGGAAACAACCGGTAAGAAAGAGGTGATAAGTAACTCGATAATCAGAAATGTAGAAAAAACTGTTACTGAAGAGATGATAAGTAAGTCGATAATGGGTTATGTAGAATACGTCTGATAATGAAGGTATTATTATGTGGAACTGAGTATGTAAGATTGCAAGCAACTTTGAGGCTGCTGCGAGCTTCCTAGCGTAGCTAGGAAGGCGATCTTTGGATACATGAGAGCTTACAGTGTGCCCTACAAGCAAGTGTGCTTTTTGCAAGCTTTCAAGCTTGCGAGATATTTAACTGATTTTTGGTCGAAAAATTTTGGTCTGAGAGCGATTGAAAAAGGTCTACATTTTTCGATGGCGGCCGAATCGTTCGGGAGATGACTCAAACTAATCACCAGGTGCATACCTATCATGGGTGAAAATTGCGTGGGTGTGGGTCACGTGGTTCGGATTTTACAGCGGTTCGAGGTGGGACTGGGTATATTGGTTTTACGAGTTACCTTTGAGGCTGCTGCGAGCTTGCTGGCGAAGCTAGGAAGGCGAGCTTTGGGCACATGAAAGCTTACAGTGTGCCCTACAAGTACGTGTGCTTTTTGCGAGCTTTCGAGCTTGCGAGATATTTTAGTGATTTTTGGTCGAAAAATTTTGGTCTGAGAGTGATTCAAATGGTCTACATTTTTCGATGGCGGCCGAATCGATCGGGGGATGACTCAAACTAATCACCAGGTGTATACCTATCATGGGGGAAAATTGCGTGGGTGTGGGTCACGTGTTTCGGATTTTACAGTGTCTTAAAGTGGGACTGAGTATGTTGGTTTTACGAGTTACCTTTGAGGCTGCTGCGAGCTTGCTGGCGAAGCTAGGAAGGCGAGCTTTGGGCACATGAAAGCTTACAGTGTGCCCTACAAGTACGTGTGCTTTTTGCGAGCTTTCGAGCTTGCGAGATATTTTAGCGATTTTTGGTCGAAAAATTTTGGTCTGAGAGCGATTAAAAAAGGTCTACATTTTTCGATGGCGGCCGAATCGATTGGGGGATGAATCAAACTAATCAGCAGGTGCATACCTATCTTGTGTGCAAATTACGTGGGTGTGGGTCATGTCGTTCGGATTTTACAGCGGTTCGAGGTGGGACTGGGTATGTTGGTTTTACGAGTTACTTTTGAGGCTGCTGCGATCTTCCTAGCGAAGCTAGGAAGGCGAGCGTTGGGTGCATGAGAGCTTTCAGTGCGCCCTTCAAGTACGTGTGCTTTTTGCGAGCTTTCGAGCTTGCGAGATATTTTAGTGATTTTTGGTCGAAAAATTTTGGTCTGAGAGCAAGTGAAGATGGTCTACATTTTTCGAGGGCAGCCGAATCGATTGGGGGGTGAACCAAACTAATCGTTAGATGCATACCTATCATGTGTGCAATTTGCGTATGTGTGGGTCACGTGGTTCGGATTTTACAGCGTTTGAAATACAGACATCATTTCTTTGTATTCTGTGGACAATATTTTACAGTCTGGCGTATAATTGCTTGCTGAATGTATCAGGAATACATAACATGCCAGAAGGTCGCTCGTCGAGACAGTTCTAAGAAATGACGTCGTTTTCAGGAATACTCAGACAATACTTCTGCCGCTTCGTGACAGTACTTTTGCCGCTTGTGGTCAATACTTTTGCCGTTTTGGGACCATACTTTTGCCGTTTCTGGACAATACTTTTGCCGCTACTGGACAATACTTTTTCCGCTTTTGGACAATTCTTTTGCCATTTCTGGACAATTATTTTGCTGTCTCGAAGAAAAATTTTTAGCCGATTGCGCGACTTTATATCAGGAGAATATAATATTACAGGAGGTCGCTCACCGAGGCAGTTCCAAGAAATGACGACATTTCCAAGAATTCTCGAACAATACTTTTGCCATCTTGGTGCGAAACATTTGGTGAATTTCGCGACTTTGTATTAGGATAACATAACGTGGAAAGAGGTTGCTTATCGTGCCACTTCCGAGAAATGACGTCATTTCCAGGAATCTTTAGCACAGTACTTTTGCAACCTCGGTATAAAATTTTCTGCCCATTTCACCACTTTGTATCAGGACAACATAACATGCGAGGAGGCCGTACAACGTGCCATTTCCAAGAAATGACGTCATTTCCAAGAATTCTCTATACAATTCTTTTTCAACCTACGTGTGAAACTTTCCGCTAATTTTACGATTTTGTATCAGGATAATATAACATGCGTGGAGGTTACTCGCTGATAAAATTCCTAAAAATGACATAGTTTCTAAGAATTCTCCGGATAAAACTTTTGCAGTCGTTTCGTCGTTGTACACATAGTCTACTCATTTCAGGGGATTTTAATTATTTCGCTTATTTTACTTACCTTACTTACCTTGCCTTCCTTACTTACCTTTCCTTCTCGTCCTTACTTACCTTAATTGATCTCAATATATGTACTATTTCAATGGACATTGGTCACTCTTTATTTTCAAAGTCCAATGGGAACATTGAAAATTTGCAAGAGATAGGAAATATCTTAAGCTTATAATTAACTTATTACTGACTTATATGTATTTTATAACTAATTTATGTCTAATTTATGACTATCTTATAGCTAATGTAAAACTAACTTATAGCTAATTTATAACTATCACTTATAACTATTATATAGTGTTTCAACTTTGGTGCGTAGCTCTTAGCTTGGTGTGAATTTCAAAGAGTAATCCTTGAAAATTCTACCAATTACCAGGTCTCACCACGTGGAGGTGGCTACGCATCGGGACCCGACATGCGCCCCAGTGGCGCAGCCTACTGGTGCTATCCTTATCAAAGATATTCTAATCTAACTTGGAGCGAATTAAATTAAAGTATAAAATCGCGTCGCGCCCGAACGAGTTCGCGATTATTCGAAAGACCGACTAGCCTACGAGACGTACTCCCGTGTACTCGACAATTTCATGCCTCGGCACCCTCCCGATCGAACCTAGCCCACCCAGCCACCACAGACCCCGCCATGACTTACTCGCGAACGAAGGTAATCAACGAACCAGTGAAACACCCAAAACCAAGCCGAGGGTCCCTAGCGAGGCCTTATAACCGGTCACGCCAGCCCCTGCCACATGGGGGAGAAATTAATCATCCCATTGGGACTGACCGCAGGCCGTTATGCAGTGTCAACGGCTATAGGACCCATACCCCGGTCGTGCACGTGCTGGTGCCAAGGACGACTAAGGCCGACAGACCCTCGAATTGATTCCAAATGAGTGCCAGCCCGCCGACCACCCTAGAACCGATGCATGACAAGAGTGGCAGTGGCCGAAATGGATGTCGGAAACGAATCGTTTAGATGTCTTATGAAACATGAAATTGTCGAGTACACGAGAGTACGTCGCGTAGGCTAGCCGATACTTAAGAACGATCGCGATTATCGCGAGAACAATTATGTTCTATTTGCTAAACGAGAGGGGAAAGAAGAGAAGAGTAGAGAATTTAAATATTTCGCTCCAAGTTAGGTAGCTTACCTTTGTACGGATAGCGCGCACATGAAACTTAGTCTAGGAGTCTATCTTATGGCTACTTAAAAGTAGATGCACGCATGCCGCGACGTTCATTGATACGTTGCGAATGAAGTCTTGAGAAAACTTGAGAATTTTGAATAACCTAAAAGCTGAAACAGAATATATTATTGTTAATATGAACCTGAAAGGAAACGGATTAGTACGAGGAAAGAAAACGAAAGCGAAAGAAACAGAAACCACGAAGGTTAATAACCAAGTGGAACGAGCAAGCCAACGACGACACAGAAACATACCAACAGTGAGATATAGACAAACGAACGAGGAAGCGCTCGAGTATTGTACGAAATACTCGAACGCTCAGACAAAGATAAATAGAATGAAAGAAATAAAATCTGAAAGGAGAAAAATAATTAGTACCTGAAAGAAGAAATTATTGTTAAATTATTTAAGGGAGTGGACAATGGCTACTGAATAGCCATTGATATAGAAAACGATGAGACATAAATAAACCAAAGACGAAGCATTTGAATATTTTACGAAATATCCGAATGCTCAAAGAAAGATAAATAGAATGAAAGAAATAAAATCTGAAAGAAGAAAAATAATTTGAACCTGAAAGAAAAAATAATTAGTACCTGAAAGAAAAAATAATTAGCACCTGAAAGAAAAAGTAATTAGTACCTGTAAGAAAAAATAATTATTACCTGGAAGAAAGAATTATTATTAAATTATTTAAGAGAGTGGACAATGGTCACTGAATAGCCATTGATCTAGCTAACGATGATATAAAAATAAACCAACGACGAAGCATTCCAATATTGTGCAAAATACTCGAATGCACAAACAATGAAACCCAAAATAAAAGAAATAGAATCTGAAAGATGAAAGATAATTAAAACCTGAAACAAAAGATAATTAGCATCTGAAAGAAAAAGTAATTAGTACCTGCAAGAAAAAATAATTAGTACGCGGAAGAAAAATTGATTTAAGAAGTTGGGGTGTGGATGTAGTATACAGTAGCTATCGACTAGCCAAAACGTCTAGTCAACGACCACTGATAACTACATCCTCACTTTCGGAACCCCTACCCCACCGAAAAATTTTTGACGCGTATCTTACGAAATCGAATCGGAGATCAGCGGAAATTTCCAAGCCTTTCCGATTCATTTAATAGTTACCTTTCCGCTATAATTACCAATAATTTATTACCTTTTTCAACTTTGATCGTTAATATACGATGCAAGCTATTTGTTATCAACGATTTTAATTTGTTATTAACAATAAATTTAATTATTTATTAACTTTTTGTAAGTTAACGATACATTTTAACACAAATACATTGTTCGTTTAAGTAGTAGCTAATAATTAATTAACTTTTTAGACTTTTATCGTGAGTATACGCTGCAAACTAATTGTTATCAATAATTTTAATTTGTTATTAACTATAAATTTAATAATCTATTAACTTTTTTTAAGTTATGTATGCAATCTAACACAAATTCGTCCTACGTACTAGTAATAGCCAATAAATTCTTAATTTTCTCACTTGTATTATAAATTTACATTACGATCATTATCGAGTTACATACCCTCCCTTCATTATCAGATGTATTCAACACAAACCATTATCGAATTACTTATCATCTCTTCAGTAACAGTTGATATCTACGCTACCGATTATCGAGTTACTAATCATCACTCCTCGATCGGGGTATTCTACAAAATCGATTATCAATATAAATATTATTTCTTCAGAAACATTTGTTTTCTACGCATCCGATTATCGAGTTACTTATCTTCACTACTGAATCGGTATTTTCTACATACTCGATTATCGAGATAATTATTATCTCTTCAGTAAAAGTTATGTATGCAATCTAACACAAATTCGTCCTACGTACTAGTAATAGCCAATAAATTCTTAATTTTCTCACTTGTATTATAAATTTACATTACGATCATTATCGAGTTACATACCCTCCCTTCATTATCAGATGTATTCAACACAAACCATTATCGAATTACTTATCATCTCTTCAGTAACAGTTGATATCTACGCTACCGATTATCGAGTTACTAATCATCACTCCTCGATCGGGGTATTCTACAAAATCGATTATCAATATAAATATTATTTCTTCAGAAACATTTGTTTTCTACGCATCCGATTATCGAGTTACTTATCTTCACTACTGAATCGGTATTTTCTACATACTCGATTATCGAGATAATTATTATCTCTTCAGTAACAATTGTTTTCTACAATACCGATTGTCAAGTTAGTTATCATCTCTTAATTATCGGTGTTTCCTACATTATTGATTATCGAGCATGTTATTATCTCAACTGTAACAGATGTTTTCTACATTACCTATTGTCGAGTTACTTATCATCACTTCAGTGCCAATGTTTTCTACATAACCTTTTATCGAGTCACACACCTTCTATTTAGTATGGGTTCCTTTCTACAGTAATCTCTAACATATTATCGAACGCTTCATCGGTGACGACGGTATCCTGCATGATCGATATGGACTTTCTTACTATCACTTCATTAACAGGTGCTTTTTACTATAGATGGCGCTGATCGCAGTCGAGCAATTTAAAACCATGTGACGCAAAGAGCGGGAGAAACAAAACAATAAAACGACATAATTAATTAAAACAAATTTTCCTCCCTTCTCTTTATTCTCTTAACATCGTGACGAATATGAAGTCACATATGAAGGCGAGTGATTTCGTTTTTGGTAAAAAGAAAATGAAACTATAATGGTTGTATGCTTATGTAATTTTTATTCACTTTGAAAGTTTCACATAGACAGGATAATTGTTAACAACACAATTCTCCGGTTCTTTCCTGGTAAATTTCAATTTATTTTATGTCCTTTCCTTCATTGCTTTGAAAATGTAAATATAAGACAGTCAATAAAAATTCCTACATTCCATAGTATACTTATAATGTAAACTATACACTAACTCTTTCTCTTTCTTCATAATTTCTGATTCTTCTGGACTTTTTACTTCGTCGTCGCTTTCCCAAACGCTACTAGGGACTCCTTTCCTCTTTTTACTTGGAAGTCCAGGTGGTTCAACAGCTGGTTGTGAGCTTAATTTTGGATCAGTTAAATGATCACGAGCTGACTTGCCATACCACTAAACTTTTAATTTAATATCACAGATTCTTCATCATCTTCCTCAGCTTCTTCGAAAAATGATAAAAGATTGAAATCGCTGTAACAAAATTTTTCATTAGAAAGAATAATTCTATCAGGCCTACATTCTACAAACATATATGATTTCTACTGTACTGCTGTTG
>NW_016931322.1:0-5330 GCF_001483705.2 Eufriesea mexicana
ATCGCTGAAATCCGCCGAGTAGCAGTGTATAGCATAAAAGTCAAAGCTATCTTCAGCGAACCTAGCCCAGCGTAACATAGCCAAGCATAACATAACGCAGCATAACCTGCCGCAATCTCGATCGCTGGCCTCCCGAGAGCCATGCAGAAAGTATACATGTATAGTAGGATGCAGATATCCAGAGTATAGCAGAGGTATATCAGAAAAGTGTAAGCTACCCAAACATTATCCTAACAATAGGACCTAACCAAACATAGCCTGACTCAACGTAAAGTGCTGCGACCAATATTGGTGGACTCCACAGGGCCAAGCAGGATACAGTGGAGCACAGTAGAGCGTAGAGATCCACCAAATATCAGCGTATACCAAGAAAGTCATATCTATCGAAACTTAACCCAAACAAACGTTACGAGACCAAACGTAGCCAAACACAATCTAACGGGCCGAGACCATTATTACTGGCCTCCCCACGTTCGATTAGGGTAGAGTAGGACAACGCAGATCGTAGAAATCCACCGAATAGCAGTGTAAGTTAGAAAAGCCAAAGATATCCTATCTTAACCTATCGAAACGTAATACAAACGAACGCATACCAACTTATACCAACGTGCCGAGACCACTATTGCTGATCCTCCAGTGGCAAACAGGTTGCACTAGAGCACAGTAGCTGGCATAAATCCAGCGAATAGCGGTGTATAAAGTAAAAGTGAAAGCTATCCTATCCCTACGCAGCCAAACGTGACATAACCAACCGTTATATATCCTAACCTAACGGGACTAGGCCGCTATTGCTGGCAGCGCCAGAGCCAAGCAGAAAATACTAGGGCACAGTGGAACGCAGAAAACCTCCGAAAAACAGTTTATACCATGGAAGGCAAAGCTATCCAAACCCAACCCAGACTAACGTAACATAACCGAAGGTGGCCTAACTCAGCGAAACGTGCCGAGACCAATATTGCTGGCCTCCACAGAGTCCATCATAGTATAGTAGAGGCAAGTAGCGCGCAAGAAGCCACCAAATAGCAATGTATAACGCAAAAGTCAAAGACATCCTAACCTAACCAGATATGTCCAAACCTAACCGAACGTAGAATAAATAAACCGAACAAAACGAGACCCCTATTTCTCGCCTCCACAGAGCCAAGCAGAATATACTAGAGAAGAGCAGAGCGCAGTAGCACACCGCAATGCAGTGTATATCACAAAAGTGGAAGATATACAAACCTACCCTGTCCTAACCTCACATAACCCAACATAGCATAATTCAACATATGGTGCCGAGACTACAATTGCTGGCAACCCGAGAGCCAACCAGAGCATATTAGAGCGATGTAGAGCGCAGAGGTCCACCGAATAGCAGTGAATAGCAAAAAGGCAGAGGTATTCCTTCCTAACAAAGCCAAACGTAACCTAGCTCAACCGAACGCGCCGGGGACACAATTCCTGGCCACACCTGAGCAAAGCAGAGAATATTCGATTACAGTAGGATGCAGCGATCCGCAGAATGGCAGTGTATAGCACGTTAGTTAAAGCTATCCTTGCCTAAACTAACCAAACGTAACATAAATAACCGTAACCTAACCCAACATAACGTGCATAGACCACCATTACTGAGTTCCCCAGGGAAAAGCAGAACATATTATAGCACAGTAGAGCGCAGAAGTACCCCGAACAGCTGTGTATGGCTCAAAAGTGGGGCCATCGTTTCCTAACCTAACAAATCGTAACACAACCAAACATAACATATCTCGAAATCCTGTGCCGCGACCACTATCGCTGGGATCCCCAGATTCGAGTAGAGTATAGTAGAGCAAGTTAGAGCGCAAGTATCGACCGAAAAGCTGCGTACAGGACAAAGGCCATAGCTGTCCTCTCCCAACCTGGCAAAGCCTAACGTAACCAAACGAAACATAACACATTTTGACGTGCCGGGACCACCATTTCTGCATCCGCAGTGGCAAGTAGAACATATTGGAGCACAGTAGATTGCAGAAATCCACCTAACAGTAGCGTATAGCACAAACGCCATTGCTACATTTAGACCTAATCAAACGTGACATAACCAGACTTAGCCTATCTGAACGTAACGTGACGATACTACAATTGCTGGCATCCCCAGAGCCAAAAAGATTATATTAGAGCTATGTAAAGCGCAGAAATCCTCCAAATTGCAGTGCACAGCACAAAAGTAGAAGATACCCAAACCAATCAGCCTACCGTGTCCTAAGAGGTCGAAACATAACTCAATGTAACGTTAGCGGACCACTATTGCTGGGCTTCCCAGTGCGTAGGCTAACACTCTAGAGCTCTGTAGATCGCTGAAATCCGCCGAGTAGCAGTGTATAGCATAAAAGTCAAAGCTATCTTCAGCGAACCTAGCCCAGCGTAACATAGCCAAGCATAACATAACGCAGCATAACGTGCCGCAATCTCGATCGCTGGCCTCCCGAGAGCCATGCAGAAAGTATACATGTATAGTAGGATGCAGATATCCAGAGTATAGCAGAGGTATATCAGAAAAGTGTAAGCTACCCAAACATTATCCTAACAATAGGACCTAACCAAACATAGCCTGACTCAACGTAAAGTGCTGCGACCAATATTGGTGGACTCCACAGGGCCAAGCAGGATGGAGTGGAGCACAGTAGAGCGTAGAGATCCACCAAATATCAGCGTATACCAAGAAAGTCATATCTATCGAAACTTAACCCAAACAAACGTTACGAGACCAAACGTAGCCAAACACAATCTAACGGGCCGAGACCATTATTACTGGCCTCCCCACGTTCGATTAGGGTAGAGTAGGACAACGCAGATCGTAGAAATCCACCGAATAGCAGTGTAAGTTAGAAAAGCCAAAGATATCCTATCTTAACCTATCGAAACGTAATACAAACGAACGCATACCAACTTATACCAACGTGCCGAGACCACTATTGCTGATCCTCCAGTGGCAAACAGGTTGCACTAGAGCACAGTAGCTGGCATAAATCCAGCGAATAGCGGTGTATAAAGTAAAAGTGAAAGCTATCCTATCCCTACGCAGCCAAACGTGACATAACCAACCGTTATATATCCTAACCTAACGGGACTAGGCCGCTATTGCTGGCAGCGCCAGAGCCAAGCAGAAAATACTAGGGCACAGTGGAACGCAGAAAACCTCCGAAAAACAGTTTATACCATGGAAGGCAAAGCTATCCAAACCCAACCCAGACTAACGTAACATAACCGAAGGTGGCCTAACTCAGCGAAACGTGCCGAGACCAATATTGCTGGCCTCCACAGAGTCCATCATAGTATAGTAGAGGCAAGTAGCGCGCAAGAAGCCACCAAATAGCAATGTATAACGCAAAAGTCAAAGACATCCTAACCTAACCAGATATGTCCAAACCTAACCGAACGTAGAATAAATAAACCGAACAAAACGAGACCCCTATTTCTCGCCTCCACAGAGCCAAGCAGAATATACTAGAGAAGAGCAGAGCGCAGTAGCACACCGCAATGCAGTGTATATCACAAAAGTGGAAGATATACAAACCTACCCTGTCCTAACCTCACATAACCCAACATAGCATAATTCAACATATGGTGCCGAGACTACAATTGCTGGCAACCCGAGAGCCAACCAGAGCATATTAGAGCGATGTAGAGCGCAGAGGTCCACCGAATAGCAGTGAATAGCAAAAAGGCAGAGGTATTCCTTCCTAACAAAGCCAAACGTAACCTAGCTCAACCGAACGCGCCGGGGACACAATTCCTGGCCACACCTGAGCAAAGCAGAGAATATTCGATTACAGTAGGATGCAGCGATCCGCAGAATGGCAGTGTATAGCACGTTAGTTAAAGCTATCCTTGCCTAAACTAACCAAACGTAACATAAATAACCGTAAACCGAAAGCGCCGGGGACACAATTCCTGGCTACACCTGAGCAAATCAGAGAATATTCGATTACAGTAGGATGCAGCGATCCGCAGGATGGCAGTGTATTGCACGTTAGTTAAAGCTATCCTTGCCTAAACTAACCAAACGTAACATAAATAACCGTTACCTAACCCAACATAACGTGCATAGACCACCATTACTGAGTTCCCCAGGGAAAAGCAGAACATATTATAGCACAGTAGAGCGCAGAAGTACCCCGAACAGCTGTGTATGGCTCAAAAGTGGGGCCATCGTTTCCTAACCTAACAAATCGTAACACAACCAAACATAACATATCTCGAAATCCTGTGCCGCGACCACTATCGCTGGGATCCCCAGATTCGAGTAGAGAATAGTAGAGCAAGTAAGAGCGCAAATATCGACAGAAAAGCTGCGTACAGGACAAAGGCCATAGCTGTCCTCTCCCAACCTGGCAAAGCCTAACGTAACCAAACGAAACATAACACATTTTGACGTGCCGGGACCACCATTTCTGCATCCGCAGTGGCAAGTAGAACATATTGGAGCACAGTAGATTGCAGAAATCCACCTAACAGTAGCGTATAGCACAAACGCCATTGCTACATTTTCTCAACCAGACCAAGCGTAACGCGACCATACGTATCCTAACTTAGCCCAACGTAACGGGATCACTGTTGCTGCCTCCAACAGAGGCAAACAGAGCATATTAGAAAGGAGTAGAGCGAAGAAGTCCGCCGAATAGCAGTCTATAGCACAAAACTCAACCCGTCCCTGCTGTAACCTACCCACACGTAACATAAACGAACGTAAGCTAACTTAACCTATCGTACCCAGACCACTATTGATGGCCTTCCCAGAGCTAAGCTGAGAGCACTAGAGCATTGCAGGACACAGAAATCCACTTTGTAGCAGACTATAGCACTTAAGTCGAAGCAACCGTCTCCTAACCTAAAGAATGGCAACATAACCAAACGTAACATATCGTAACCAAAGGCACCTCGACCTCTATTGCTGGCCAGCCTAGAGCCAAGCAGGACATACTAGAGCACAGTAGATCGCAGAATTCCACCGAACAGCTGTGTGCGGCATAAAAGTTATAGCTGTCCTGAACAAACAGAGCCTAGCCCAACCTAAGCGAACGCAACTTGTCTCAGCATAACGTACCGAGGCCGCTATTGCTGGCCGTCTCTGAGGAAAGCTGAAAATATTGATGAACTGTAAGGCGCAGAAATCCACCTAGCAGCAGACTATAGCAATAAAGTGAAAGCTACCCTCTCCTAACATGACATATCGTAACATAACAGGACGTACCACAGCTCAACCTAGCATTCCGCGAACACTATTGCTTGACTCACACAGCCAAGCAGAACGCACTAGTGGAGAGTAGAACGCAGAAATCCATCGAATTGCGATGTATATCGGAAGA
>NW_016931322.1:5410-12366 GCF_001483705.2 Eufriesea mexicana
CAAGCTGAATACGTTAGAACACTGTAGGGCGCAGAGGTCCACCTTATAGCAGAATATAGCGCTAAAGTCACACCATCCACGCCTAGCCCAGCCATGCTATAGCACAGCGGAGCGCAGAAATCCACCGAGTGGCAGAGTACAGCACAGTAGTTAAAGCTGGCCTCACCAAGCTCAACCCGAACCAACCTAACCGAAAGTAACCTAATTCACCCTAACATGCCGCGACTACTATTGCTGGCATCCACAGAGTCAAGCGAAACACGTTAGCGGAGAGTAGACCGCCGAAACCCATATAATCGCAGTGTATATCGGAAAATTCAAAGCTGCTCAAACCTAACCCAAGTCAAAAGAACATAAACAAACTTAGCGCGACTCAACCTAAAATGAAGAGACCGCAATTGCTGCCTTCCCCAGACCCAAGCAGGACATACAAGGTCACAGTAGAGCACACAAGTCCACCGAATAGCAGTATACAACTCAAAAGTTAAAGCTATCCTAACCAAATATATCATAACATAACCCAGCAGAAATTAACCTGACTCAGCATAACATGCCGATTACCACAATTGATGGCCTTCCCAGAGCCAAGCTGAAAGCACTAGACCACTGCAGGACGCCGACATCCACCAAAAGCAGACTATGTCACTAAAGTTAAAGCTCCCCTCCCCTAACCATGCCGGCCTGAGCATAACCAGGCTTTACCTAACTCAACGTAACGAGCCGCGACCACTATTGGCGGCATTCCCAGAGCGAAGCTGAAAGAATTAGAGCACTGTAAGGCCCAGAAATCCACCTAATAGCAGTCCGTGGCACTAAAATCGTAGCTACCCTCCTGTAACATATGGAATCGTAAAATAACCAAACGTACCCTGACTTATCCTAACGTGCCGCGGCCACTATTACTGGCCTCCCAGAGCCAAGCAGGACATACTACAGCACAGTAGAGCGCAGGCGTCCGCTGAATATCAGTGTAAAGCACAAATGTTGGAGCCATCCTTACAGAATGTAGCCTAATGCAACCTAACCGAACGTAGACTGACCCAGCATAACGTGCCGAGACAACCATTGCTGGCCTTGCCATATCAAAGCTGTAAATATTAGAGTACTGTAGGGCACATAAATCCACCAAAGACCAGACAATAGCACTAATGTCAAGGCCATCCTTTCCTAACACAGCCAAGCGTAACATAACGAAACGTATCCCAACTCAACATAACGAGCCGCGACCACTATTGCTGGCCTCCCCAGACTCAAGCGGAACGCGCTAGAGGAGAGTAGAGGACAGAAATGCATATAATCGCTGTGTAAACCGGAAAAGTCAAAGCTAACCAAGCCTAACCCAAGTCAACAGAACATAACCGGTCATAGCATGTCTCAACCTAGCGTGGCGAGACCGCTATCGCTGCCCTCCCCAACGCCAAGCAGCACATGCTAGAGCACAGTAGAGCGCAGAAATCCACCGAAAGGCGGAGTACAGCACAATAGTTAAAGCCACCCTTACAAAGCTTAACCAGACCCAACCTATCCGACCGTAACATGACGCGACATAACGAACTGAGACCAATATTGCGGGCCTTGCCACATCAAAGCTGAAAACATTAGAACACTGTAGGACGCAGAGATCCACCTAACAGCAGACAATAGCATTAAAATCAAAGCCATCCTATCCTAGCATAGAGAATCGTAACATAACAGAACGTAACCATATAATCGCAATGTGTATCAGACAAGTCAAAGCTACCCAAACCTAACCCAAACGAGCAGACAATAACCAAACATAACCTAACTCAACCTAACGTGACGAGACCGCTATTGTCGCACTCCCCAGGGCCAAGCAGCACGAAATGGTCCACAGCACAACGCAGAAAGCAACCGAATATCAGTGTGCAGGACAAAGGCTAAAGCTATCCTGAACAAACATAGGACGGCCCAACCTAACAGCACGTAACTAGACTCATCATAACGAGCCGAGCCCACTATTTCTGGCCTTGCCTGTGTTAAGCTGAAAATGTTAGAGCAATGTAGTACGCATAAATCCACCTAATAGCAGACTGTAGCACTAACAGCATAGCTATCCTCTCCTAACATAGAGAATCATAATGTAACAGAACGTATCCTAACCTTCGCTGACGTGCCGCGACCACTATTACTGGCATCCCCGGAGCCAAACAGGACATACTAGAGATTAGTAGAGCGTAGAAGTCCACCGAATAGCAGTGTACAGGTTAAAAGTTAAAGCTACACTGACCAAACATAGCATAACAGATGGTAATATGATTTAGCATAACGTGCCGGGACCACTATTGCTGTCCTTGCCAAAGTCGCGCTGAAAATATTAAAGAACAGTAGGGCGCAGAAGTCGACCTAACAGCAGACTATATAACAACAGATAAAGCCACCCTCTCCGAACCTAACCAACCCTAACGTAGCCAAACGTAACCCAACTCAACATAACGTGCTGCGACCCTACTATTGCTGGCCTCCCGAAAGTCAAAGGGAACGCGTCGATTCAGAGTAGAACGCAGATATCCATATAATCGCTGTGTATGTCATAAAACTCAAACCAACCCATGCCCAACCAAAACAAACTGCACATAATCAAACATAGCCCGACTCAGCCTATCGTGCCGAGGCCGCCATTAGTGACCCTCCCACAGTTAAGCAGGACATACTAGAGCACAGTAAGACGCAAAAATATACCGAGTAGCAGTGTGCAGCACGAAAGTAAAAGCTATCCTTGCATAACTTAGCCTGACCCATCCCAACACATCGTAACATGACGATATGTAAGGTGCAGAGGCTACTGTTGCAGGCCTTCCCAGATACAAGATGAAGGTATTAGAGCACACAATAGCGCAGGAATCACCCTAATGTCAGACTATAGCACTAAAGTCAAAGCTATCCTGCCCTAACCTAACAAAACGTAACCTAACACAACCTAATATGCCGCGACCACTATTGCTGGCCACACCAGAGCCAACCAGCATACATTAGTTGAGATTGAAAGGCAGAAATGCATATAATCGCAGTGTAAATCAGAAAAGTCTAAGCTACCGAAACCTAACCCAAACCAACAGAACATAGCCAAACATAGCCTAAATAAACCTAACGTGCCGAGACCGCTATTCCTGCAATCCCCAGAGTTGTGCGGAACATGTTAGTGAAGCGTTGAACGCAGAAATCCATATACTCGCACTGTATATCGGAACAGTCGAAGCTACCCTAGCCTAACTCAAACGGACAGAACATAACGAAACACAGCCTGACTCAACCTAACGTGACGTGACCGACATTGCTGCCTCCCAAGAGGCAGACAGTTCATACTAGGGAACAGCAGAACGCAGAAATCCACCGAATTGCAATGTGCAGCACAAAAGCTAGAGCTACCATTACAAAAGTTAGCCTAGTCCAACCCAACCGAACGTATCATGACTCATCAAAACGTGCCGAGACCACGTTTGCTGGCCTTCCCAGTTCCAAGCTGCAAGCATTAGAGCACTGTACGGCGCAGAAGTCCGCCTAATGGCAGACTATAGCGCTAAGGTCAAACAACCTCTCCTTACCTAACCAATCGTGACATAACCAAACGTAACCTATCTCAACCTAACGTGCCACGAACACAACTGCTGGCCTACCCAGGTCCAAGCCCAGCACATTAGCGGAGAGTAGGGCACAGAAATCCATAGAATCGCAGTGCACATCTGAAGAGTCGAAGCTACCCACGCCAAGCCCAAACCAACGGAACATAGCCAAACATGGAATAAATCGCACTTTCGTGCCGAGACCACTATTATTGGCATCCCCAGAGTCGAGCAGTGTATAGTAGAGCAACGCGGGCCGTGGATATCCACCGAATAACAGTGCCTAGCACAGAAGCCTAAGCCAACCTACCCTTAGGTAACCAAACGCGGCACAACCAAACGCAATGTGCCTCTGCACAACTTGCCGAGAAAATTACTTCTGGGTTCCCCGTAATCAAACAGAATATACTAGAGCACATTAGAGCGCAGAAAGCCTCCGAATAGCAGCATATGGGACAAAATTCAAAGCTGCCCTATCCCAACCTGACCAAGCGTAACGCAACCGAACGTAGACTATCGAATACTAACGTTCCGTGAACATCGGTGCTGAACTCCCAAGAGACAATCAGAACGCATTAGGGGAGAATAGATCGAAGAAATCCATAGAATCGCAGTGCAGAGCACAATATTCGAAGCTACCCTATCCAGACGTATCCAAACTTTAAACAACCGAACGTAGCCTAGCGCTTCCTGAAGAGCCGAGACCACGATTGCTTGCCTCTCCAGAGCAAAGCAGAGAATATTACATCACAGGAGAGCGCAGAAGTCCACTGATTAGCAGTGTATAGCACAAAGGTCAAAGCCATCCCATCCAAACCAGACCTAGCCTAACCTAACCAAACGCAGAATATCTCAACCTAACGTGCCGAGACCTCAACTGCTGGCCTCCAGAGAGTCGAGTAGAGTTTAGTGGAGCATTGTAGAGCGCCATAATCTACGCAATAGCGGCGTATAGCACAAAAGTCAAAGCTGCCTTCTCCTAACAGAGCCAAATTTTGCATAACCGTCCATAGCACAACTCAACCTAACGTGCCGCGACAGCCATTCCGGGCGCCCCTAGAGACAATCAGTCTGTGGCAGCGCACACTGAAGCGCAGAGGTCCACAGAATCGCAGTGTATAGCAGAAGAATCGAAGCCACCCAAACCTAACCAAGGCAAACGTAACATATCCAAACGCATCCTATGTCAACATAACGTCCCGCGACCACTATTGCTGGACTCCCCAATACCATGCAGAGCACATTAGAGGAGAGTGGGGTACAGAAATCCATAGAATATCAGTGTACAACAGAAAAGTCATAGAGATTCATGCCAAGACCATACTAACGTAACCCAAACCAACGTAGCCAAGCTCAAAGTAACGTGCCGCGACCACTATTGCTGGCCTCCACAGCGTCTAGCTGATTAGAGTAGAGTGCAGTGGAGCGCAGGGATCCGACGAATAACAGTGTATGGCACGAAAGTCAAAGCTACCCTAACCAAACCTATCCAAAACTAACCTAACCAGTTGTGACATAACACAAGCTAACGTTGCGTCGAACACTACTGCTGGCCTCCCGAGAGTCGAGTTGAGCATAGTAGAGCAACGTACAGCACAGGAATCCGCCGAATCGCTGTGTCAAGCACAAAAGTAGAAGCTGCACACTCCTAACATAACCAATCGAAATATAACCAAACGCAACATAACTACGACTAACGTGAGGAAACAAATAATTCTGGTATCCCAAGAGCTGAGCAGAATATACTGCAGCACGGCGGATCGCAGGAATCCAATGAATAGCGGTGTATAGCCTAAAAGCCAAAGTTACCCTATCCTAGCCGTACCAATCTTAACATAACCGAACGTAGCCTCACAAGACCTATCGTGCCGTGACAACAATCTCTGGCCTCCCGCGGGCCAATCAGAGCATATTACAGAAGAGCTATCCTCTCCTGGCCGAACCAAACGTAGCATAAGCGGACGTATCGTAACCCAACCTGACGCGCCACGTCCGCTATTGCTGGCCTCTCGAGAATTAAGCAGAGTATAGCAGGGCGATGCAGAACGTTGAAATGGTCCGAATAGCAGCGTATAGCTCAAAAGTCAAAGCTATCCTATCCTAACCTACCGAAACGTACCCTAACCAAACGTAACATAACATAGCCAAACGCGCCTAAACCACAATTGCTGGCCGCCGCAGGTTCCAGCAGAGTAAAGTAGAGCACAGTAGAGCGTAGAGGTCCACCGAATAGCTGTTTGTAGCACAAAAGTCAATGCTATCCTATCCGAACCTATACAAGCGTAACATAAGCGGACGTAGCGTAACCCAACATGACGTGCAACGAAAGCTATTGCTCGCCGCGCGAGAGCTAAGCAGAGTATAGGAGAGCAATGTGGAACGCTGAAATCACTCTAACAGTAGTGTGTAGCAAAATGTAGGAGGTACCCTAACCTAATCTAACCTAACCTAACATAGTCAAACGTATCCAACCACAACCTAACGCGCCTAACCCGCAATTGCTGTCCTCTCCACCGCCCAGCAGGGTATATTAGAGGAGAGTAGAGCGCAGAGTTCCATAGAGTGGGGGTTTATTTCACGAAACGCAAAGATATCCTGACACAATCCAAACAAACTTAACATAACGGAGCATAACCTAGCGCAACCTACCCCGCCGCGGCCACTATCTCAAGCATTCCCAGATCAAAGCACGGAACATTAGATCAGAGTAGAGCTCACAAATCCACTCAACAGCAGTGTATGGCACGAAAGTCAAAGCTGTCCTGTCCTAGCCTTACCAAATTTAACCGAACCAAACGTACTGTCACTCAACCTAACCCGCCGCGAACGATCTTGCTAGCTTCCCCGGGGCCATGCAGAACATACTGGAGCAGAGTAGGGTGCAGAAATCCCCAGAATCGCAGTGTACGCCGAAAAAAACAAAGCTGTCCAGGCCGCACCCATGCTAATATAAACTTATAAAACGTAACCTAACACAGACTAACATGCCATGGCCACAATTTCTGGCCTCTCCAGAGCAAAGCGGGTCATGTTGGGCCACAGCGGGTGACAGGATTTCACCGAAAATCTGTATACAGTACGAAAGTCAAATATATCCTAACCAAACTTAAACTAACCCAAAACAGACAAACGTAACGTAACTGAACCTGATGTCACACCAACGCTATTGCTGGCATTCCGAGGGTCGAGCAGAGTATAGTAGAGCCATGTAGAGCACACAAATCCACCGAATGGCTGTGTATTGCACAAAAGTCAATGCCATCCTGCCCTAACCTTACTAATCGTAACAAAAACAAACGTTACGTAACGAATGGTAACATGCCGAGACCACTGTTGCAGTCCTCCACAAGCCAAGCAGAGCGTATTAGAGCGCGG
>NW_016931323.1:0-1000 GCF_001483705.2 Eufriesea mexicana
CAATCCTCACCTAACTTAACCAAACGTAACTTAGCAAAGCCTGAACTGCCGCGACAGCCATTTTTGGCCTCCCCAGAGACAAGGAGAACTCATAGGTGGAGAGTGGAACGCAGAAACACAGAGAATAGCAGTGGATATCAAAAATTTTAATGCTACTCAAGCCTAACCCAAACCAAAATTTCATAGCCGTGCATAGCATAACTGAACCTGAAGTGCCGAGACCGCTATTGCTGTCCTGCCCAGAGTCAAGCAGAGCATATTATAGCACGGCAGAGCGCAGAAGTCCATCGAAATGCAGGGAATAGCACTTACGTCGAAGACAACGTAATCTCACCTGACCGAAGCACAACCTAAAGGAACGTACAATAACTAAATCTGACGAGACGAGACCATTACTGCTTTCCTCCTCAGAGCCAAGCGGAGCATACTGGAGCGCAGAAGAGCCCAGAAATCCACCGAATAGCAATGTATAGCACAAAAGTCAACCCAACCCAAGCAAAGCAAATATATCCGAACGTAATCTAACTGAACCTAACGTGCCGCGACCGTCACTGCTGACCTCCACTGCGACAAGCAGAGCATATTAGAGGAGAGTGGTGCATAGAAGTCCATATAATCGCTGTGTATGGCAGAAAATGTGAAACTTTCCAAACCTAACCGAAGCAAACATAACACAGCCAACCGTATCCTATCAGAACCTTATTCGCCGAGGCCACTACTACTGGCATCCTCAGGGTCAAGCAGAACGTACTAGAGCAGGGTAGAGCGCAGAAGTCTACCTCATTACAGTGTACGGAACAGAAGTCAAACATATTCTAAAACACCCCAGGTAAGACGAGCCAAACCTAACGTAACCTAGCACAAGTTAACGCGACGCGGCCACTACTTCTGGCCTCGCCAGAGCAAGGTAGAGATATTAGATAGAAATCCACCGTACAGCAGCGTACACCGCAATAGCCAAAGTAATCCTAGCCTAACCTTACCAAACGTAACATAAGCA
>NW_016931324.1:0-1401 GCF_001483705.2 Eufriesea mexicana
CTATTCAAAATCTATAGTCTGTTATAGCTTGGTGAATAGGTAGCCGAACGCCTTCAATCGAATTGCAAGCACAGACATCTACTTGCCAGAGAATAGGCCTATTCATGATCTAAAATCTGTTATAGCTTGGTGAATAGATTGCCTAACGCCTTCAATCCAATGGCAAGTACAGCCATCTACTTGCCAGAGAGTAGGTCTATTCTAAATCTATAATCTGTTATAGCTTGGTTAATAGGTCGCCTAACGTCTGCAACCAGTGGCAAGTACAGCCATCTACTTGCCAGGGAATAGGCCTATTCAAGATCTAAAATCTGTTATAGCTTGGTGAATACGTCGCCTAACGCCTTCAATCTAATGGCAAGTACAGCCATCAACCTGCCAGAGAATATGTCTATTCAAAATCTATAATCTGATATAGCTTGGAGAGTAGGTCGACCAACACCTTCAATCCAATGGCAAGTACAGACCTCTGCTTGCCAGAAACTAGGGCTATTCAACATTTATAACCTGTTATTTCTTGGTGAATAGATCGCCTAACGCCTTCAATCCATTGGCAAGTACAGCCATCTACCTGCCAGAGAATTGGTCTATTCAAGATCTATAACCTGTTATAGCATGGTGAATAGATCGCCTAACGCCTTCAATCCAATGGCAAGTACAGCCATTTACTTGTCAGAGATTAGGTCTATTCAAAATCTATAACCTGTTATAGCTCGGTGAATAGATCGCCTAACGCCCTCAATCCAATGGCAAGTAAAGCCATCTACTTGCCGGAGAATTTGCCTATTCAAGATCTAAAATATGTTATAGCTTGGTGAATACATCGCCTAACGTGCTCAATCCAATGGCAAGTACAGCCATCTTCTTGCCAGAGAATGGTATATTCAAATTTTTTAATCTGCTATAGCTTGGTAAATAGATCGCCAACCGCCTTCAATCCAATGGCAAGTACAGTCATCTTCTTGCCAAAGAACAGAGCTATTCAAAGTATGCAATCTGTTATAGCTTGGTGAATAGTTCGCCTAACGCCTTCAATCCAATGGAAAGTAAATCCATCTACATGCCAGAGAATAGGTCTATACAAAATCTATAACCTGTTGTAGCATGGTGAATAGATCGCATAACGCGTTCAGTCCAATGGCAAGTACAGCCATCAACTTGCCAGAGCATAAGTCTATTCAAAACCTATTAGCTGCCATAGCTTGGTGATTAGTTCGCCTAGCGCCTGCTATCCCATGGCAAGTACAGCCATCTGCTTGCAAGGGAATAAGTCCATTAAATATCTATTATCTGTTGTAGCTTGGTGAATAGATCGCCAACTGCCTTCACTCCAATGAGAAGTACAGACATCTACTTGCCAGAAAATAGGTCTATTCAAAATCTAAAGCATGTTATAGCTTG
>NW_016931325.1:0-524 GCF_001483705.2 Eufriesea mexicana
AAAATCCATCGCGTTGACGTGAATACCACAAAAGGCCGTATATACACCAACCAGACCCGACATAGCCTAACCTAACCGAACGTAGCATAACACAAAATGACGCGCAGCTACCGCTGCTCCTGGCCTCCTCAGATCCAAGCAGAACGTGGTACAGCGCAGTAGATCGCAGGAATCCTCTGGATAATAATGCACAGCACGATAGTCAAAGCCATACTAAAAAACTTGACCTAGCGCAACCAAACCAAACGTAGCCCAACTAATCAGAAACTGCCGCGACCAGTACTGCTGACCTCCCCAGGGCCAAGCACAAAATACTAGAACACAGTAGAGAGCAGAAGTACGTGGATAGCAGTATTGAGCTCAAAAGTCTAAACTAACCTATCCTAACCTCACAAAATGTAACATAACCAAACGTAACGTAACTAAACCTATCGTGCCGAAACCGCTAATGCCGGCCAACACAGCGCGAAGCAAAACATACTACGGCACAGCAGAGAGCAGAAACCAACCGCATTGCAGTGTAT
>NW_016931326.1:0-829 GCF_001483705.2 Eufriesea mexicana
TGGGAGGCTGGCAATAGTGGTATCACCGCGATAGGTTGATATGTGTAACGTTTGGTTATGCTACGTTTGTTTACATTACGTTTAGACAAGCTAGGACAGGATACAGTAGCCTTATGTTCTATCGACCGCTGTACGGTGGTTTCCTACGCTCTACATTGCTCTACTATACTTTGCTCGCCTCTGGGGGTCCGGTAATAGTGGTCTCGGTACGCTACGTAGTGTTGGGCTACCTTCGGTCAGGTAATGCTTGCTTTGTTTATGTCCGAATATATTCTGCTTTCGTGGTATAAACTGTCATTCGGTGGGTTTCCGCGCTCTACTGTCCTGTGCTGTACGCTGTTCGATTCTGTGAATTCCAGCAATACTGACCGTGGCACGTTAGGTTCTTACAGTCCACGTTTGGTTATGTCTGGTTATGTTAGGTTAGTTTAGGAATATCTGACATTTGTGCTGTACAGTGCAACTTGGTGGCTTCTTGCGTCCCACTGTGCTCAAATACATTCAGCTTGAGTCTGTGGAGGCCAGCAATTGTGGCCTCGGCACGATAGGTTATGTTTCGTTACGTTTACTTATATCAAGTTTGGATAGGTTAGGATAGAATAAAGTTGACATTTGTGACACACACCGCTGCCCGGAGGATTTTTACGCTACTCATTGCTCTAATATACTCTGCTTGGTTCTGGGAAGGCCAGTAATACTATTCTCGGCACTTCATGTTGAGTTACACTACGTTCGGTTAGATTTGGTTAAGACAGGCTTGGTGAGAATAGCTTTCACTTTTCTGCTATACGCTGCAATGCGGTGGTTTACTGCGCTCTTCTGTACTCTA
>NW_016931327.1:0-511 GCF_001483705.2 Eufriesea mexicana
ATGTATGGATGTATAGGTGTATGGATCGATGGATGTATGGATGGGGGCTTGTATGAGTGGATGGATGTATGGTTCGATGTGTGTATGGATGGATTGATGTACGAATGTATGGATGCACGGGTGAATGGATGTACGGATGTATATATGTATGGATGTATGTATGCATGGATGTATGGATATGTGGGCGTATATATGTATGGATGTATGTATGTATGGATGTATGAATGTGTGTGTGTATGGATGGATGGATGAATGTGTGGATATATGTAGTGTGTGGAGGGCAGGCTGTATGGATGGATGTATGTATAGATGTATGTATGCATGTATGCATGGTTGTATGTATGGATGTAGGTATGCATGTTTGTATGTATGTGTGTATGGCTGTATGTATGTATGTATGAGTGGATGTGTGTATGGATGCATGTGATGGTGTATGTATGCATGTAAAAATGGATGTATGTATGGGTGTATGTATGGATGTATGTATTGATGTATGTATGAATGGATGGAT
>NW_016931328.1:0-882 GCF_001483705.2 Eufriesea mexicana
CTCAACATAACGTGCCGAGGCCACTATTGCTGGCCCTCCCAGAGCCAAGCTGGAGATATTAGAGCGCTCTAGAGGTCAAGAATCCGCATAATAGCAAACTGTAGGTCTAAGGTTATAGCTATCCACACCTAACTCAGTCAACCGTATGATAGACGAGCGCAACCTAACTAAACCTAACGTGCCAAGACCGCTATTGCTGGTCTCCCCGGAGCCAAGCAGAACGCATAGGTGGAGAGTAGAACGCGGAGCTCCATAGAAACGCACTGTACATCAGGAAAGTCAAAGCTATCCAAACCTTGTCCAAACAAGCGGGTCATAACCAAACATAGCTTAACTCAAGCTAACGAGCCGAGACCGCTATTGCTGGCTTCCTCAGAGACAAGAAGAGCATCTAACAGCACGGTGGAGTGCAGAAATCCGCCGTATGGTAGTTTATAGCCCAAAAGTCAAAGCCATCCTCCCCTAACCTAACCAAGTTTATAGCCCAAAAGTCAAAGCCATCCTGCCCTAACCTAACCAAACGTAACATAACTCAATCTAGCGTTCAGCGACCACTATTGCTGGCCTCCCCAGAGTCGAGCTGAGCATAGTAGAGCAAAGTAGAGCGAAGAAATCCAGGGAATGGCAGTGTACAGAACAAAACTCGAAGTCAGCCTATCCAAAGCTATCCGCACGTAATGAAAGGAAACGTAACCTATCTTAACTTAACGTCTCGAGAGGACTATTACTGAAATACCCAGAGCAAAGCAGAGTACACTAGGGCACAGTACAGCGCAGAAAGCCACCAAACAGTAGCGAAAGCACAAATGTCAGTGGTACCCTGACCCTAAATAGCCTATCTTGACTTAACCACACGTAAACTAAATAAAGCTAACGAGCCGA
>NW_016931329.1:0-552 GCF_001483705.2 Eufriesea mexicana
AACAGCACAAAAGTCAAAGATATCCGTACTTAACCATACCTAACGTAACATAACCGAACTTAGAATAAATAAATCTGACGAGCCGAGGACTCTACTCCTTGACTCCACAGAGCCGCGTAGAACATATTAGAGCACGGTAGAGCGCAGAAATTAACCGAAAAGCAGTGCGTTGCACTTAAGACAAAGCCATCCTAACCAAACATAACTTAACTCAGCCTATCCAAACTCAAGCTAACACATCTTATTGCGCCGCGACATCCATTGCTGGCCTCCCTAGAGTCGAGCAGAGTATAGCGGAGCATTGTAGAGCGCAGAAAGCCACTGAATAGCAATGAGAAGCGCAAAAGTCAAAGATATCCGTACATAACCATACCTAACCTAATCTAACCAAGCGTAGAGTAACTAAACCTAACGCGACGCGAACACTATTGATGGCTTCCCCAGAGGCGAGCAGAATATGACAGAGCACAGTGGGGCACAGATGTCCATAGAATATTAGTTTTGAGCACATACGTCAAAGATATACTTACCTAACCCAATGTAACCAAACCC
>NW_016931330.1:0-2175 GCF_001483705.2 Eufriesea mexicana
AGGCTAGGTTGGCTATGTTATGCTTGACAATGTTAGGCTAGGATAACTATGACTTTTGTGCTATTCACTGCTATTCCGTAGATTTCTGCGCTCTACCATAATCTGATATGCTATGCTTTGCTCTGGGGAGGCCAGAAATAGTGTCCGCGGCACGTTGGGTTGTGTCATGTTGCGTTTGGTTATGTTACGTTTGACTAAGCTAGGGTAGGTTTTGTTTGGCTTTTGTGCTTTGCACTGCAATGCGTCGTAATTCTCCTCTGTACTGTTCTCTAGTATATTTTGATAAGCTGTGGGGAGGTCAGCGATTGTGGTCTAGGCTCGTTAGGTTCGGTTAGGTTTCATTTGTTTGTGTTATGTGTGGTTTGGTTAGGATTTGATATTTCTTACTTTTGTGGTATAAACCGCCTTTCGGTGTATTTCTGCGCTCCACTGTGATCTCGTGTGCTCTGGTTCGCTCTGGGGCGGCCAGAGGTAGCGGCCGCGGTTCATTAGCTTGAATTGGGTCACGTTTGGTTATGTTATGCTTGCTTGGACCAGATTCGGTTAGCACTGAGCTTTCTGCTATACCCTGCGACATATGAATTTCGCCTCTCTCCAATACGCTAATATGCTCTGCTTGGCTCTGCGGAGGCCAGCAATACCGGCCACCGCAATATACGTTATGATAGATTACGTTTGATTTGGTTTGGTCAGGTTGGGTCTTGTATTGATAGCTTCGACTTTTGTGCTCAACAATGCTATTCTGTGGCCTTCTGCGCTCTACTGTACTCTACCGTACTCTGCTTGTCCCTGGTGATGCCAACGATGGTGCTATCGGCAAGCTAGGTTGCGTTACGTTACGTTTGGTTATGCGAGGCTAGGTTAAGTTTGGTTGGGATTTCTTTGACTTTTGTGCTGCACACTGCTATTCGGTCGACATCAGCGCCCTGCGTTACGCTACTAGCAACCGCTAGCCTCTGGGGAGGCCAGCAATAGTGGTCGTGGCACGTTAGGTTTAGATAGATTACGCTCGGTTATGTCAGGTTACGTTGCGTTAGGCTACGATAGCTCTAACTTTTTTGCTACACACTGCTGTTGTATGGTCCTCTGCGCTCTTCTGTGCGATATCACACCCTGCTTGTCTGCGTTGACGCCAGGAGTAGTGGCCGCGTCACGTGAGGTTGAGTTATGTTACGTTCGGTTAGGTTGGGCTTGGCTTCGTTTGTTTAGGGTAGCTTTAACTTTTCTACTGTACACAGCTTTTCGGTGGCATTCGGCCATCTACTGCGCTCGAGGCTGTCGTGCTCGGCTCGCGGGGGGGCGCGCCAGTGCCGGCATCGTCACGTTAGGTTGAGTTAATCTACCTTTGGTTATTCTCGGTTGTTTTGGGTTAGGATTGGGTATCTTTGACCCTTCTGATATACGCTGCGATTCTCTGGATTTCTGCGTTCTGGTTTCCACCTATGTGTTTTGCAGGTTTCTGAGGGGACCAGTAGCAGTGGTCGCTGCACGTTGGTTTGAATTCGGTTACGTTTGGTAATGTTAGGATTGCTTAGGCATAACATAGACAAACATAGCGTAAGCAAGCGTAACCCAGCTCCATCTATCGCGACGATAACACAATTCCTGGCCTCCCCAGAGCCAAGCGGAACATATTAGAGGCGTGTAGAGGGCAGAAATACATATAGTCGCAGTGTATAGCAGAAAAGTCAAAGCTATCCAAACCTAACCCAAGCAAATGTAACCTATCCAAACGAAGTCTAACTTAACTTAACTAGCAGTGACCACTATTGCTGGACACCCTAGGTCCAAGCAGAACACAGTAGGGCAGAGCACAGCGTAGAAGACCAGAGAACAACAGTGTATACCAAGAAAGTCTGGGCTGCCCTATCCTAACGCAAACGAACGTATCCTAACCATACGTAGCCTATCACAAACTAACGTGACGAGACCACTGTTACTGGCCACCCAGTGACGAGCAAAGTATGGTAGAGCTATGTGGATCGAAGAACTCCGCCGCATAGCAGTGCACAGCACAAGAGTCAAAGCTATCCAGGACTAACCTAACGGAACTTAACATTGCCATACGTATCGTAGCTCAACCTAACGCCCCGAGACCATTATTGCTGGAATTTCGAGAGCCAAGCTTAACACGTAAGAGCACAGTAGAGTGCCGAAATCCGCCGAATAGCAGTG
>NW_016931330.1:2798-10493 GCF_001483705.2 Eufriesea mexicana
GGGGGGGGGGGGCGCCAGTGTCGGCATCGGCGCGTTAGGTTGAGTTAATCTACCTTTGGTTATTCTCGGTTGTTTCGGGTCAGGATTGGGTATCTTTGACCCTTCTGATATACGCTGCGATTCTCTGGATTTCTGCGTTCTGGTTTCCACCTATGTGTTTTGCTGGTCTCTGAGGGGACCAGCAGCAGTGGTCGCTGCACGCTTGTTTGGATTAGGTTACGTTTGGTAATGTTAGGGTTGCTTAGGCATAACATAGACAAACATAGCGTAAGCAAGCGTAACCAAGCACAACCTAACACGACGATAACACTATTCCTGGCCTCCCCAGAGCCAAGCGGAACATATTAGAGGAGTGTAGAGGGCAGAAATACATATAGTCGCAGTGTATAGCAGAAAAGTCAAACCTATCCAATCCTAACCCAAGCAAATATAACATAACCAAACGAAGTCTAACTTAACATAACTAGCAGTGACCACTATTGCTGGACACCCTAAGGACAAGCAGAACACAGTAGGGCACAGCGCAGCGCAGAAGACCAGAGAATAACAGTGTATACCAAGAAAGTCTGGGCTGCCCTATCCTAACGCAAACGAACGTAGCCTAGCCATACGTAGCCGATCACAAACTAACGTGACGAGACCACTGTTACTGGCCACCCAGTGACGAGCAGAGTATGGTAGAGCTATGTGGAGCATAAAACTCCGCCGCATAGCAGTGCACAGCACAAAAGTCAAAGCTATCCAAGACTAACCTAACGGAACTTAACGTTGCCATACGTATCGTAGCTCAACCCAACGCCCCGAGACCATTATAGCTGGAATTTCGGGAGCCAAGCTTAACACGTTAGAGCACAGTAGAGTGCCGAAATCCGCCGAATAGCAGTGCATAGCACAAAAGGCGTAGCCATCCTGTCCTAACCTAAAGAACATAACATAAGCAAACGTGCCATAGCTAAACACAACATGCCGCGACTACTATAGCTGGCATCCTCAGGGTCTAGTAGATTAGAGTAGAGCACAGCGGAGGGCAGGAGTCCACAGAATATCTGTGTATAGGGCGAAAGTCAAAGCTACCTTAATCAAACATAACCTAACCCAACCTAATCAAACGTAACCTAACTAAGCATAACGTACCACGGGCACTATTGCTCCCAACCCGGGAGTCTATCAAAGTATATTAGAGCAATGTAGTGCGCAGAGATCCACCGAACAGGAGTCTATAGCACAGAAGTCAAATCTATCCTATCCTAACCCATACAAACGTAATATAACCGAACGCAACATAGCCGAACCTTACGTGCCGAGACGACTACGGCTGGCCCTTCCACAGCCAAACTGAATATACGAGAGCACAGTAGAGCGCAGAAAACCACCAAACAGCAGTGTATAGTACAAGAGTCGTAGAAATCCTAACCCAACTTGACCTAACCTGACCTAACTAAACGTAGGATAACTGAACCTGACTCGCCGCGAGCACTATTTCCGGCTTCCCCAGAGACAAGCAGAGCGCAATACTGGAGAGTAGAGCGAAGGATTCCATAAAGTCGCAGTGTATAGCGGAAAAGTCGAAGCAACCCAAACCCAACCAGAGCTATCATAACCTAACCAACGTATCCCATCTCAAACTGTAGTGCCGAGAACACTATTACTACCCTCCCTAGAGCAAAGCAGAACATACTAGAGCACAGTAGAGCGAAGAAACACAGCGAATAGTAGTGTACAGCACAAAAGTTGATATTGTCCTAACAAAACTTAGCCTGACCCAACCTAACCGAACGTAACCAGACAAAATGTAACGTGCAGGGGCCACAATTGCTGGCCCTCCCAGAGCCAAGCTGAAGGCATTAGAGGAGTCAATGGCGCAGTAATCCACCTAGTAGCAGACTGCGACGCCAGAGTCAAAGCAATCCTCATCTAACCTAACCAACCGTAACATAACCAAACTCAACCCAACTCAACATAACCTTCCTCGAGCACTATTGCTGGCCACTCCAGAGACTAGCGGAACACGTTGGTGGAGAGGAGGACGCAGATATCCATAGAATCGCAGTGTATATCAGAAATGTCATAGCTACCCGAGCCAAACCCAAACCAACGGAACATAACCAAACATAGCCCGAATCAACCTAACGTGCCGAGACCGCTACTGCTGTCCTCCACAGAGCCAAGCAGGATATTCTAGTGCACAGTAGAGCGTAGAAATCCTACGAATAGCAGTGCACAGCGCAAAAGTTACCACTTACCAACCGCAGCCTAACCGTAACGTAACCGTAACGTAACCGAACGCAGCCTGACACATCTTAGAGGTCCGCGGCCACTCCTGCTGTCCTTGCCAATGCCAAGCTGAAGGCGTTAGAGAACCGTAGGGGGCAGAAATCCTCCTAATAGCAGACTATGGCACTAATGTCAAAACAGAAATCCTCCAAATAGCAGACTATGGCACTAATGTCAAAGCTATCCTCTCCTAACCTAACGAATCTTAACTTAACCAAATGTATCCTGACACAACCTATCATGCCGCGACCACTACTGCTAGCCTCCCTAGAGTGAAGCAGAGTATAGTGGAGCCAAGCGGGGAGCAGAAATCCGCCAAGTCGCAATGTATAGCTCAAAAGTCAAAGATATGCTTCCGTAACCTAACCGAACGTCACAAAGCCAAACGTAACATACCTGAACCTAACCCGCCTGTGACACAATTTCCGGCCTCCCCAGAGCAAAGCGGAGAATATCAAATTACAGTAGGGAGTAGAAATACACGGAATAGCAGCGCACAGCACGAAAGTCATAGCTGTCCTTGCCTAACCTGACCAAGCGTAACATAAACAACCGAAGTATAATCCAACCTGACGTGCGTACACCACGAATGCTGAATTCCCAAAGTGAAGCAGAATTTATTAGAGCACAGTAGAGCGCAGAAGCACACCGGAGAGGAGTGTATAGCACATAAGTTAAAGCCATCGCATCCTAGCCCAGCAAACCGTAACATAACCAAAAGTAACATAGCTCGCAATAACGTGCAGCGACCATAATTTCTGGGTTCTCCAGGCTTGAGCAGAGTGCAGTAGAGCACTGCCGAGCGCAGAAATCTACCGAATAGCAGTATATAGCACAAAAGTCGAAACTATCCTACCCTAACCTAGCCAAACGTAACATAACCAAACGCAACATAACTCAGACTGACTGGCCGAGACCAATTCTGCTGGCCTCCCTAGATCCAAGCAAAGAACATTAGAGCACAGCAGAGCGCAGAAATCACCGAATAGATGTGTATAACGCAAAAGTCAATGCCATCATAGCCAAGCGTAGTCTACCTTAACCTAACCAAACGTAACATGTCACCACCTAACCTGCCGAGGCCACTATTTCTGGACCCACAGAGGTAAGCAGAATATACCAGAGCACATTGGAGTGCAGATAACGACAAAGTACCAGTGTACATCACGAAAGTCAATGCCATCCTAACCAAACGAAACCTATCGTAGCCTAACCACACGTAACATAATACAGACTATCGTGCAACGACCGCTACTGCTGGTCTCCCAAGAGCCGACCAGAGTATAGTAAAGCAACGCAGATCGCAGGTATCCACCGAATGGCCGTGTATAGAACAAAAGTCAAAGCTACACTATCCTACCTTTACCAAGCGTAGCATAGCCGAACGCTCTCTATCTCAAACTAACTTGCCGAGGCCACCATTCCTGGCCTAACAGGAACGAAGCAAAGCACGCCAGAGCACAGTAGAGGCCATAAACTTGCCGAACAACAGTCTACACCACGAAAGATGAATCTATCCAGACCTAACCCAAGCTAATTTAACGTAGCCAAACGTAGCCTAACACAAACTAACGATCGGAGACCACAGTTGCTGGATAGCCCAGAGCCGAACAGAGTATTATAGAGCAACGCAGTGCTTAGAAACACAACGAACAGCAGTGTACATCACGAAGGTTAAAGCTACTATATCCCAACCTATCCAAACCCAATACAACCAAACGCAACGTAACCTAGACTTACGTGCCGAGACCACTATTGCTGGCATCCCCAGAGCCAAGCAGAATATACTAGGGCACAGTAGAGCACAGAAAGCCGCTATATGGCAGTGTATAGCACACAAGTCCGAGATACATTAACCAAACTTGACCTAACATAACCTAACCAAACGAAGGATAACCAATCCTTACTTGACGAGACCTCTATTGCTGGCCTTTCCAGAGCCAAGCAGGACATATTAGATCACAGTAGAGCGCAGAAATCCACCGAATTGCAGTGTATAGCACAAAAGTCAAAGCTATCCTGTCCGAACATATCCTAACCTAGCCAAGTCAAGCGCAACATATCTTAACCTAGCGTGCCGAGACCATTATTTTTGACATCCCAAGTTCGAGGCAGAGCATATTGCAGCACACTAGAGCGCAGAGATCCACCGTATGGCAGTGTATAGCACGAAAGTCAACGCTATACTATCCTAACCTAACCAAACGTAACGCAACCAAACATATCCTAACCCCTTCGAACGTGCCGAGACATCTAATGCTGCACTCCCCTGTGCCAGACAGTACACATAAGAGGCGAGTAGAGCGCAGAAGTCCATACAATCGCAGTGAATAGCACAATAGTCGAAGCTACCCTATCCTGACATAGCCAAGCATAACGTAACCGAACGCTGCTTAACACAACCTAACGCGCCGAGGCCACCATTGCTTGCATCCCCAGAGCCAAGCAGAATATTCTAGGGTACAACAGAGCGCAGTAATCAATCTCATTGTAGTGTGTAGCACAAAAGTCAAAGACGTACTAACATAACATGTCCAAACCTAACCTAACCGAACATAGCCTTTCTAAATATAACGAACCGATAATAATTGTGCTGGACTATCAAGTGCCAAGCAGAGGATATTAGAGCAATATAGGGTGCAGAAATCCACCGAATAGCAGTGTATAGCGCAAAGATAGTAGATATCCCATCCTGACCTAACCAAGCGTAACATAACCAAACGTAACCTAACACAACCTCTCGCGCCGCGGACATTACTTCTTGGCCTCCCCAGAGCAAAGCAGCGAATGACAGATAACAGTAGAGCGCAGAAATCCACCGTATAGCATTGAAGAGCAGAAAGGTCAGAGCTATCCTAACCTAACCTAGCCAAACGTAACGTAACCAAACATAACCTAGCTATTCCTATCCTGCCCAGACCACTATCGCTACCCTCCTCAGAGCCAAATAGGGCATATTAGAGGAGAGCAGAGCGCATAAATCCATAGAATCGCAGTGTATATCAGAAAAGTCAAATGCCTAAGCCAGACAAATGTAACCTAACCAAACGAAGCCTGACAAAACAAAGCGAGCCACGGCCACTATTGCTGTCATCCCCAGGGCCAAGGAGAATATAGTGGAGCACAGTAGAGCGTAGAAATGCACCGAATAACAGTGTACGCCACGAGAATCAAAGTAATACAAGCAGAGCGCAAGCAAACGTAACCTAGCCAAATGAAGCCTAACACAACCTAACGTGCCCAGGCCACAATTGGTGGCATGCGCAGCGATATGCAGAGAATATTAGGGCACAGTAGGGAGAAAAAATGGTAGTGTATAGCACAAAGGTCAAAGCTGTCCTATACTTACCTATCCTATACTAGCCTAACATAACAAAGCATGACATAACCAAGCGTAATCTATCTAAACCTAACGTGCCTAGACCACTGTTGTTGACCACCACACAGCATGCCAGTATGTACTAGAGCACAGCAGTGCGCAGAAATCCGCCGCATTGGAGCGCAAAGCGCAAGAGTCAAAGGTATCGTAACCTTACCCAACCAAACGTAGCGTAGCCAAGTATAACCTGCCGATACCACGACTGCTGTCCCTTCCAGAGCCAATCTGGACATACTAGAGCGCAATGGAGCGCACATAATCGCCGAGTAGCCGTGTACAGCACAAATGTCGAAGCAATCCTCTCCTAACCGAACCAAACGTAACAAGCACGAAGGTTACGTAACACAACCTAACGTGCCGCGACCGCTGTTGCCGGCCTCTCCAGAGACAAGCAGTACATATTAGATGGAACGGTGCGCGGAAAACCATAGGAACGCAGTGTATGGTAGAAAAGCCGTAGCTGTACCACCCTAGCCCATACAACATAACTTAACCAAACGAACCCTAGCTCAGCACAACGTGCAGCGGCCACTATTTCTGGGCTCCCCACATACGAAGGGAGTATAGTAGAATAGATTAGAGAGCAGAATTCTATGTAATAGCAGTGTAAAGCACAAAAGTCTAAGATATCCTAACCTAACCAAGCCAAACTTAACGAAACCAAACCTTACGCAACATTTCTTTACGTGACGAGACATCTATTGCTGCCCTTCCCAGAGCCAGACAGAACACACTGCAACACAGAACAACAGTTTATACGACGCAAGTCAATGCAAATCGAACCAAACCCAAACCACCAGTATGACATAACCGAACGTAGCCTAACCCAACCTGACGTGCCGAGACCACTATTACTTGCCTCCCCCGAGGCGAGTAGAGTATATGGGAGCTACGAGGAGCGGAGAAATGCACTGTGTAGCAGTGCATAGCGCAAAGGTCACAGATATCCCATCGTAACCTAACACAAACATACCTAACCTAACCAAACGTAGCATAACACACACCAACGCACCGCTGCCACCATTTCTGGAAATCCCAGAGCAATGCAGGGAATATTAGATCACAGTAGATCGCGAAAATCCACCGGATAGCTGTGTACAGAGCAAAGGACACAGTTATCATGTCGTGACATATCGAAACGTAGCCCACTCAAATGCAGCATAACATATAACCCGCCGCGACCACCATTGCTGTACTCCCTAGCGCCAAGCAGAGGATACTACAGCAGAGTGGAGCACAGCAGTCCACCGAATAGGAGAGTAAAGTCAAAGCTACCCTTCCCTAACCGGACCAAACGTAACGTAACGAAGCGTAACCTATCTCATCCTAACGTGCAGAGACCACTATTGCTCTCCTCCCCGGAGCCAGGCAGAATGTCCTAGATCACAGAAGGGCGCAGGAATTCATCGAATAGCAGCGTACAACACAAAAGCCGTAGCTATCGTAGCCTAACATATCCAAGCATAGCAAAAACAAACGTATCCTAACTCAACCTTCCGTCCCCAGGCCAGAATTGCTGACAACCACAGAGCAAAGCAGAATATACTAGGGCACAGGTGGGCGCAGAAATTCACCGAGTAGCAGTGTACAGCACGAAAGTCGAAGCTGTCCTATCCTAACCAAATCAAACTTACCGTAACCAAACGTAACCTAACTCTACCTATCGTGTCGTGAGCTACAATGCTGTCCTCCCAAGAGCCAAGCAGAGCACATTAGAGGAGAGTAGTGTGTAGCAATCCATGAAATCGCAGTGTAACGCACAAAAGTCCAAACTAACCTATCCTAACCCTACCACAGGTAACATAAGCGAACGTGACCGTGCTGTGCATAACGTGCCGATGTCACTATTAATGTACTACAGCAAGGGAGAGCGCCGAGATCAGCCGCACTGAAGTGTAAAGCAAATAAGTCAAACCTAACCTAACGTAACCTGGCATAGCATATTAGAGAAAAGTGACGCGCAGAAATCCACCGAGTTTCGGTGTACAGCGCAGAAGTCAAAGCTATCCTATCCCAACCTAACCAATCGTAACCTAACCAAG
>NW_016931331.1:0-1783 GCF_001483705.2 Eufriesea mexicana
GATAAGTAGGAGTTACCCAAACCTAACCCAAACAAGCACTACATAAACAAATACAGCCAAACTAAACCTAACATGCCGAGACCGCAATTGCTGCACGCCCCAGGGCCACGCAGGACGTAATAGAGCACTGTAGATCGAAGAAGCCCGACGAATAGCAGCGCACTGCACCCAAATCGAAGCTAAACTGACCAAACATTTCCTGACCCAAGCTAACCGAACATATCCTGACTCAACATAACGTGCCGAGAATACACTTGCTGGCCTTCCCAGAACCAAACTGAAAATATTAGGGCACTGTAGGGGCAGAAGTCCACCTAATTGCAGACTATAGCGCCAAAGTAAAAGCTGCCCTCTCCTAACCTAACCAACCGTACCATAAAACAGCGTAATATAACCCAGCCTAACGTGTCGAGTCCGCTATGGTTACCCTCCTCAGGGCCAAGCTGAACAATGCAGACCACAGTGGAGCGCAGGAATCCAACGACTGGCAGGGTACAGCTCAAAAGTTAAGGCTGCCCTGGCCACGTTCAGCCTGAACCAACCTAACCGAATGTAGCCTGACACAACACAACGTGCTGAGACAAGTATTTCTGGACATCCCAGAGCCAAGCTGAAAGCATTAGAGCCCAGTATGGCGCAGGAATCCACCTAGCAGCAGACTACAGCACTAAAGATAGAGATATCCCGTCCTAACCTATCCAACCGTAACATAAACAAACGTAACGTGACTCATCGTAACGTGCTCAGACCACTACTGCTGGCATTGCCAGAGCGGAGTTGAAAATGTTAGAGCACTGTAGGTCGCAGTAATCCACCCAATAGCTGACTATAGCACTAAAGTCCTAGCTATTCTCTCCTAACCTAAGGAATCGAAACTTGTCCGATGGTATCCTAACATAGACTAAAGTGCCGCGACCACTATTACTAGCCTCCACAGAGCAAAGAAAGACATACTAGAGAGCAGTAGAGCGCAGAAGCCCACCGAGTAGCAGTGTACATCACAAAAGTGAAAGATATGCTGACAAAACTTAGTCTGTCCCAACCTATCCGAACGTAACCTGACAGAGTCTAACGTGCAGTGGCCACTATTTCCAGCCCCCCAGAGCAAAGTTGAAGGCATTAGTGCACTCTATGGCGCAGGGATCTAACCAATAGCAGACCATAGCGCTAAAGGCACAGCTATCCTCTCCTAACCTAGCCAATCGTAACATAACGAAACATAACCTAACACAACTTAACATGTCGGGACCACTATTGCTGGCCACCACAGAGCCAAGCAGAACGCGTTAGTAGACAGTAGAACGCAGAATTTCATATAATCGCAGTGTATATCAGAAAAGTCGAAACTATCCGAGCCTATCCCAAACCAACAAAACATAACCAAAAATAGCATAAATCAACATATCGTGGCGAGATCGCAATTGCAGTCCTCCCCAGCGCCAAGAAGGACATACCAGAGCACAGGAGAGCGCAGAAATCCACTGAATAGCAGGGTACAACAAAAAAGGCGTATCTACTCTACCCAAACATGGCCTAACCCAGCCTGACCGAACGTAACCTGACACATTATAACGTGCCGAGACCACTATAGCCGGCCTTGCCAGAGCGAAGCTGCAAACATTCTAGCACCGTAGGGCGCAGAAGTCCAACTAACAGCAGACTAAAGCACTAAAGGCATAGCTATCCTTTCCTTACCAAGAGAATGGTAACATAACCGAAAGTATCCTATCTTACCCTGACGTGCCGCGAACAATGTTTCTGGCATACACAGAACCAAGTAGGA
>NW_016931332.1:0-216 GCF_001483705.2 Eufriesea mexicana
TCATGGTGAGGTTACTTTCTTGCATAAATAAGGAGGAAAGATTCTATTGGCCAGATATGGCCACTGCAGTTCTATAGCATCTGGATGGAAAACTCAATTTTATTGACATTGACGACCAATGTCGAGGTGAGCTGACGTCCTTGCACGTGTATGGTGGAAAGATACTACTGGCGAGATATAGCCATTTCAATGCTATTGAATCTGGCTGGAAAATTC
>NW_016931332.1:310-514 GCF_001483705.2 Eufriesea mexicana
TGCCATAGCCATTGCAATTCTATGGTATCTGGATGGAAAATTCAATTTTAGTGACATTTTCGACTAATATCGCGGTGAGCTAACATCCTTGCCTAAATAAGGAGGAGAGATTCTATTGGCACGCTATAGCCATTGCAGTGCTAAAGAATCTGGCTGCTAAATTCAATTTTATTGGCATTTTCGGCTAATATCGTGGTGAGCTGA
>NW_016931332.1:631-1573 GCF_001483705.2 Eufriesea mexicana
ATTAATATCGTAGTGTGGTAACCTTCTTGCATAAATAAGGAGGAAAGAATCTACTGGCGTGCTATAGCCATTGCAATTCTATAGAATCTGGCTGGAAAATTCAATTTTATTAACATTTTCGGCTAATATCGTCGTGGGCTAACTTTCTTGTATAAATATGGGGGAAAGATACTATTGCCGTGGTATGGCCATTACAATGCTATAGAATCTGCCTCGAAAATTCAACTTTATTGACATTTTCGACTCATATCGTGGTGAGGTAACTTTCTTGCATAAATACGGAGGAAAGATTCTATTGACCAGCCATGGCCATTCCAATTCCATCGTATCTGGATGGAAAACTCAGTTTTATTAACATTTTCGACTAATATCGTGGTGAGATCACATCCTTGCATAAATAAGGAGGAAATATTCTATTGGCGCGCTACACCCATTACAATGCTATAGAATCTGCCTCGAAAACTCAATTTTACTGACATTTTCGACTAATATCATGGTGTGGTTACTTTCTTGCATAAATAAGGAGGAAAGATTCTATTGGCCATATATGGCCATTGCAGTTCTATAGTATCTGGATGGAAAATTCAATTTTATTGACATTGTCGACTAATATCGAGGTGAGCTGACGTCCTTGCACGTGTATGGTGGAAAGATACTTCTGGCGAGATATAGCCATTTCAATGCTTTTGAATCTGGCTGGAAAATTCAATTCTATTCTCATTTTCGACTAATATCGTGGTCAGCTAACTTTCTTGGATGAATATGGACGAAAGATTCAATTGGCGTGCCATAGCCATTGCAATTCTATGGTATCTGGATGGAAAATTCAATTTTATTGTCATTTTCGACCAATATCGCGGTGATCTGTTAGCCTTGCATAGATAAGGAGGAAAGATTCTATTGGCACGCTATTTCAATTGCAGTGCTATAGAATCTGGCTGC
>NW_016931333.1:0-406 GCF_001483705.2 Eufriesea mexicana
TGTATGGATGGATGGATGTATGGGTGGATAGATGTATGGATCGCTGGATGAATGGATGGGTGGTTGTACGGCTGGATCGATGTATGGACGAATTGTTTGGAGGGATGAATGTATGGATTGATGGCCGTATGGATGGATGGATGTGTGTATGGTTTGTGGTATGGTTGGACGGATGTACGGAGGAATGGACGTATGGATGGCTTGAGGTATGGATGGATTGATGTATGTATGGATAGATGTATGGATGTATGAATGGATGGATGTAGGGATTCATGGGTGTATGGATGGATGGATGTATGTATGGATGTATGGATGTATGTATGTACATATGTATGGATGCACGAATGTATGGATGTACGAATGTATGTATGTACGGATGTATGGGTGGATGGATGTATCGAATGGT
>NW_016931334.1:0-487 GCF_001483705.2 Eufriesea mexicana
CTGTTTCTCGTTGGCTTTCTGTGACCTACTATGCTTTACTACATTCTGCTTCGCACTGGGGAATAGGGTGCAATAGGGTGCTCTACATGTTATGTTGAGTTAGGCTATGTTTGGCTACGTCCTGTTGGTATGGGTAAGGATTGGATAGTTTTGACTTTTCAGGCATATACTGAGATGCTTAGGATTTCTGCGTTCTACTCTCCGCTAGCTTGTTCTGTGTGGCTCTGTGGATGCCAGCAATGGTGCTCGCGACACGTTAAGTTGTGTCATGCTACGGTCGGTTATGTCACGGTTGGTTAGGGAAGGAGAGGATAGTTTTGGCTTCAGCGCTATATTCTGCTATTGACTGGATTATTGCGACCAACAGTGCTCTAATATTTTCAGCTTGGCTCTGGGAAGGCCAGCAATAGTGCTCTCGGCACGGTATATTTAGTCAGGCAAGGTTCGGTTATGTTAGGTTAGGATAAGTTTGGTTAGGATTCATTTA
>NW_016931335.1:0-1068 GCF_001483705.2 Eufriesea mexicana
TCTCACGCTTCTCTCACGCAATCCTTACAGCCTTTCCATCAGTAGGTCGCGTAGCCTAAACACTTAGACGCGTTCCTAGACACTGCTCACTTGCATCCGGTAATTCCATAAGCATCCCGTATACATGATGCTTGCGCATGGTCATTCATCCTTCCACACGCACTCCAGATTATACCCTGAACACTCGCGCCAAATTCACGTCTTTTATCCTTCGATACTACATTATTTCTAATAATATATTCTTTATATAAGTTCATTTTCATTTGTGCTAATGTTGGAAATATTTTTTATACATTTAAAAATATCAAGACCTTTAATACTTTTAGTATTATTTGTAATAGATTCTTTACCTAATTTATAGGGAAATGGTCCATTACTTTTATTGTAAATATTTGGTTTTGATTATCATTAGTAGCACATTGTTTAGGAAATCATGATTCATATTCACCATTTTCTAGTAATATTCCACCATTACTTGTTCCTGTTATTTTACTTTTAATATCTAAATCAATATTTGGAATCTAATATTCCTTTCTATTGCGTATTCCTATTTTGTATAAGCCTTATCACATACAGTAATAAAAGGCTTATATCTATTTTTATTAATAGGTACGTAATATAATATGCTTTCACTCTGTATAAGTGAAGCACATATGGGTAAATCAAAAATATATTAATAAGCCATTTATTTATGTTAGTATATAATTGGTGAGGTATGTATTTAATATATAACCAATTTTATGTGTAACTGCTTAAAAATAGAGAAATAAAACAGAATATTTGGCTTTTACATAATCTCACATTTTCCTTTACTGACTCAACATGAAGCATTCACTTAACAAGCAAATGCATGCAAAAACAATTCTAATAACTTTCCTAAATGACACTTTTATCCAGATATAGAAGTATTTACATTTAGTATTTACAATTTGACTTCTATGGCAGTGCATTGAGTTTTTTTATTTAACAAATATAAAATGAGCGTATTATCCCTGATATTTCTTTTTAAATCTATCTCACACTGCAATAAGTCCAAAATAACTATTTCATATCGAAATAAAAATTTAA
>NW_016931336.1:0-813 GCF_001483705.2 Eufriesea mexicana
TAGAAGACAGCAATAGTGGCCTCGTAGTGTTTGGTTGAGTTAGGTTACGTTTGTATATGTTACCTTTGACTAGGCTAGGAGAGTCTACTTTGACTTTTGTGCTATACACAGCTATTGTGTGGATTCCTGCTCGCAACATTGCTCTACTATACCCTGCTCGACTCTGGGGTGGCCACGAATGGTGGTCGTCACGCGATAGGTTGAGTTATGTGACGTATGGTTAGGCTAGGTTGGGTTAGGCTTGGTTATTATTCCAATTGTGGTGTTCGCTGTGATTCGTTGGTCTCCTGTGCCCTACTGTACCGTACTGTGCCCTAGTAGATTCAACTTGGCTCAGGGGAGGCGAGAAATAGTGGAAGCGTCACGTCAGTTTGAGCTACGTTACGTTTGGTTATGTTACGATTGGTTAGGTTAGGATAGGGTAGCTTTTTACTTTTGCACTAAACACTGCTGTTCGGTGGACATCTGCTATCTACATTGCTGTATTATGCTCTTCTTGGCTATGGGGGGGGGGGCTGCAATGGTAGCCACGGCACGTTATGTTGTGTTAGGCTACTTATGGTTATATTACGTTTGGTTAGGCTGGGATGGTAGATCCTTGACTTTTGCGCTATACACAGCCATTCGGAGAATTTGTGCGTTCTTCATTGCTCTAATATGATCTGCTTGGTTGTGGGGAGGACAGCAATGTTACTGTCGCCACCTCACGTTTTGTTAGGCTACTTTCGGCTGAGTTCGGTTAGTACACGATGGGAGATGGACTTCTTCCACTCTTGCGCTATACACTGCAATGCTGTGGATTATCGCACTCTA
>NW_016931337.1:0-262 GCF_001483705.2 Eufriesea mexicana
AGATTCCAGAGCATTGCAATGGCTATAGCACGCCAATAGGATCTCTCCTCCTTATTTATGCAATCCAGTTAGCTCTCCACGATATTAGTTAAAAATGTCAATAAAATTGAATTTTCCAGCGAAATTCTACTGCACTGCAATTGCTGTAGCACTCCAGGAGGACATTTCCTACTTATTTGTGCAAGAAAGTTGGCTCACAACGATATTAGTGGAAAATGTCAATGAAATTGAAATTTCCAGCCAGTTTCTGCAACATTCCAGT
>NW_016931338.1:0-239 GCF_001483705.2 Eufriesea mexicana
GTATAAATAAGGAGGAAAGATATTATTGGCGTGCTAAAAACATTGCAATGCTATAGAATCTCATCGGAGAATTTAATTTTATTGACATTTTCGACTAATATCGTGGAGAGCTGACATCCATGCATTAATAAGGAGGAAAGATTTATTGGCACGCTGTACCCATAGCAGTGCTATAGAATCTGGCTCGAAAATACAATTTTATTGACAATTACGACTAATATCGTAGTGTGGTAATCTTC
>NW_016931339.1:0-261 GCF_001483705.2 Eufriesea mexicana
GTGAGCTAATTTTGCTGCATAAATAAGGAGGAAAGATTCTATTGGCATGCTGTAGCCATTCCAATGCTATAGAATCTGAGGGGAAATTTCAATTTTATTAGCATTCTCGACTAATATCGTGGTGAGCTGATTTAATTGCATAAAGAAGATGGAAAGATTCTGTTGGCATGCTATAGCCACTGCATTGCTATAGAATCAGACTGGAAATTTCAATTTTTTTGACATTTCGAACTAATATCGGGGTGAGCTAGTTTTGTTGTA
>NW_016931340.1:0-607 GCF_001483705.2 Eufriesea mexicana
ATTGCAACTCTGTAGTATCTGGATGGAAAATACAATTTTATTGACATTTTCGACTAATATCATCATATCAACTTTCTTGCATAAATAGTGAGTAAAGAATCTATTGGCGTGCTATTGCCATTGCAATGCTGTAGCATCTGGCTCGAAAATTCAATTTCATTGACATTTTCGAGTAATATCGTGGTTAGCTAACATTCTTGCATAAATAAGGAGGAAAGATTCTATTGGCACGCTGTACCCATTGCAGTGCTATAGAATCTGGCTCGAAAATTCAATTTTATTAACAATTTCGACTAATATCGTAATGTAGTAACCTTCTTGCATAAATAAGGAGGAAAGATTCTATTGGCCAGCTATAGCCATTGCAATTCTATAGTATCTGGATAGGAAATTCAGTTTTATTGACATTTTGTACTAATATCGTGGTGAGCTCAAATCCTTGCATAAATAAGGAGGAAATATTCTATTTGCACGCTATACCCGTCAAGTGGAATCTGCCTCGAAAATTCAATTTTACTGACATTTTCGACTAATATCGTGGTGTGGTGACATTCTTGCATAAATACGGACGAAAGATTCTATTGGCCAGCTATGGCCATTGCAATTC
>NW_016931341.1:0-654 GCF_001483705.2 Eufriesea mexicana
TGCAATGTCTGTAACACGCCAGTAGAATCTCTCCTTCTTACGTATGCATGGAAGATTGCTCACCAAGAAATTAGTCGAAAATGTCATTAAAATTGAATTTTCCAGGAAGATTTTATTGCATTGGTATGCCTATAGCACGCCAATAAAATCTATCCTACTGATATATGCGAGAATGTTATCTCACCAGGATAATAGTCGAAACTGTCAATAGTATTGAATTCACCAGCCAGATTCGACAGCACTTGAGCGGCTATAGCACGCAAATATAATCTTTCCTCCTTACTTATGAAAGAAAGGTAGCTCACCACGATAATAATCGAAAATATCAATAAAAGTGAATTTCCCAACCACATTCTATATCATTGCAACGTCTATTGCATGCCAATAGAATCTAAACTACTTATTTATGCAAGATAGACAGCACACCACGATATTAGTGCAAACTGTCAAAAAAATTGAACTTTCCAGCCAGATTCCAGTGCATTGCAATGGCTTTAGTACGCCAATAGAATCTTTCGTCCTTATTTATGCAAGATAATTAGCTCTCCACGATATTAGTCAGAAATGTCAAAAGAATTGAGTTCTCCAGCAAGATTCTACTGCATTGCAATGGCTATATCACTCCAGAAGGATCTTTCCCCCTTACTTCGGGAA
>NW_016931342.1:0-286 GCF_001483705.2 Eufriesea mexicana
ATGGATGGGAGGATGGATGGTCGTATGTACGGATGTGTGTGTAGATGTATGTGTGGATGTATGCATGCATGGATGTATGGATGTATGGATGTATGTGTGGACGTATGTATGGATGTACGTATGGTTGGATGGGTGCATGGATGGATGGATTTGTGGATGTATGGATGTGCGGATGTGTGAACGAATGGATGGATGGATGTATGGATGGATAGGTGTAAGGAAGGATGGACGTATGGATGGATGTATGTATGGATGAATGGTTGTGTGGATGGATGGATGTATGGAT
>NW_016931343.1:0-720 GCF_001483705.2 Eufriesea mexicana
ATATATATCAGGAGGAAAGATTCTACTGGCGTGCTGTAACCAATGCAACGCTATAGAATCTGGTTGGAAAACTCGGTTTCATCGACATTTCGACTAATATTGTGGTGAGCTACCTGTTCCGCATAAATAATGAGGAAATATTCTATTGCCGCGCTATATCCATTGCAATGCTACAGAATCTGGATGGAAAACTGGATTTTATGGACATTTTCGACTAATATCGTGGAGAGCTACTTTTTCCGCATAAATAATGAGGAAAGATCCTGTTGGCGTGCTATAGCCATTGCAATGCTATAGAATCGGGCTGGAAAGTTCAATTTTATTGACGATTTCGGCTAATATCGCGGTGACATAACTTTCTTGCATATATAAGGAGGAAAGATTCTACTGGCGTACTGCAGTCATTGCGACGCTATGGAATCTGGCTGAAAATTCATTTTTATTGATATATTCGAATTACATCGTGGTCACCAAACTTTCTTGCATAAATATGGTCGAAATATTCTATTGGCGTGCTATAGCCATAGCCAAGGTATAGAATCTGGCAGGAAAATTCAATTGTATTGGCGTTTTCGGCTAATATCCTGGTGACCTAGCTTTCTTGCAAATATAAGGAGGAAAGATTCTATTGTCAGCAATTTTATTGGCATTTTCGATTAATATCGTGGAGAGCTAATTTTCCAGCATAAATAATGAGGAAAGATTCTTTTGGCGTGCTAT
>NW_016931344.1:0-276 GCF_001483705.2 Eufriesea mexicana
ATCTTATTGACATTTTCGTCTAATATCGTGGTGAGCTAGCTTCCTGGCATAAGAATGGAGGAACGATCATTTTTGCGTGCTATAGCCGTTGCAATGCTGCAGAATCGGGCTGGAAAGTTCAATTTTATTCACATTTTCGACTAATATCGTGGTGAGCTAGCTTCCTGGCATAAGTATGAAGGAAAGATCCTTTTGGCGTACTATAGCCATTGCAATGCAGAAGTATCTGTCTGGAAAATTCAATTTTAATGACATTTTCGACTAATATCGTGGTGA
>NW_016931345.1:0-207 GCF_001483705.2 Eufriesea mexicana
GCAGAAACCCACGGAATAGCGGTGTATAGCACAAAAGACAAAGTAGCGTATCATAACCTAGCCAAACTTACCACATTCAAACGTAACCTATGCCAACTTAACATGACGAGGCCACTGCTGCAGGCCTACACGGAGACAAACAGAGTGTACTGGAGCACTGTAGTGCGCAGAAATGTACCATATTGCAGTGTAGAGCAAAAAAGGACT
>NW_016931346.1:0-500 GCF_001483705.2 Eufriesea mexicana
ATAACGTGCCGTCACGACCTGGCAATCCCTGAACCAAGAAGAACATATTAGTGGATAGTAGAATGCAGAAATCCATAGAATTGCAGTGTACATGAATAACGTCTGAGCTACCTGTGCCTAACCCAAACCAACAGAACCTAAACAAACATAGTCCAATGCAACATACCGAGCAGCGACCAGTATTGCTGGACACCCAACAGCCAGCAGAATGTTGTACAGCACAGGAGAGCGTAGAATTAGACCGAACATCAGTGTACACCGCGAAAGTCAAATCTATCCAGACCTAACGCAAACTTACGCAACGTAGCCAAACGCAGCCTAACTCAACGTAACGTCCCGATACCACTATTACTGGCATCCCCAAAGCCGAGATGAGCAGAGTGTAGTAGAGCATCCTAGGGTGTAGAAATCCACCGGAAAGCAGTGCATAGCTCAATGGTCGAAGCTATCCTATCATAACATGTCCAATCTTAATCTAACCTAACGCGACCAAACTTAAC
>NW_016931347.1:0-236 GCF_001483705.2 Eufriesea mexicana
TTTCGACTATTATCGTGGTGAGATACCTTTCTTGACTAAATAAGCAGGGTAGATGCTATTGGCATGATGTAGACATTGCAATGATATAGAATGTGGTTGGAAAATTCAATTTTATAGACATTTTCGGCTAATATCGTGGTGAGTTAGATTTCTCGGATATGTAAGGAGGAAAGATTCTTTTGGCGTGCTGTAGGCATTGCAATGCCTAGGAATTTGGCTGGAAAAATCAATTTTAT
>NW_016931348.1:0-1248 GCF_001483705.2 Eufriesea mexicana
TTCCTAAACCACGACTTCTGGTCACCACTGAGCCAAGCTGAACACATTACAGCACAGTGGAGACCAGGAATCCACCTAATAGCAGTGTATGGCACGAGAGTCTAAGCAATTCTCTCCTAACATGACCAAACTTGTCATAAGCAAACGTAGCCCAACTAAACCAAACGCGCCGAAACCACATTTGCTGGCCTCTCCAGAGACAACCAGAATATACTAGGGAACAGCACAGCCCACAGATCCACGGTATTGCAGTGTATATCACAATAGTCGAACGTACGCTGACCTAAGCTTACCATACATAACCTATCCAAACGTAGTATACCGTAATATAACGTAACGGGACAAATATTGCCGGCCATCCCAGAGCCAAGCAGAATATGCTACAGCCCAGTACAGCGCAGAAATCCACCCCATTGCTGCGTATAGCACAATGGCCAAAGATCATAACCTAACATTACCTAGCCTAACCTAACCAAACGTAGTCTGATACACCGTAACTTGCCCTGACCGCTCTCGATGGCCACCATGGAGCCAAGCAAAGCATATTAGAGCACCATAGACCGCTGGAATGCAACGAATAGCAGTGTACAGCGCAAAAGCCACAGTATTCTATCCTAACATAGCCAAACGTAGCATATCCAAGCGTAACCTACCTCAACCGAACACGACGAGACAGTAATTGCTGGGCTCCACAGAGAAAAGCAGAATTTACTAGACAGCAGTTGCGCGCAGATATACACCGCAAAGCAGTGAACAGCGTAAGTATCCCAATCTTACCTGACCTAACCTAACAGAAGCAGTCATAGCTAAAATCTACAGAACGTGCCGCGGCCACTGCTTCCGCCCTCCCCAGAAGGAAGCAGTTTATATTAGGCCTCCGTAGAGACAGGCAGAATGAACTACAACACAGTAGAGTGCAGAAATCGATCGCATTGCGGTGTACAGCACAATAGTCAAAGATACCCTAAGTTAACCTGAACCTCCGTAACCTAACCAAAAGAAGTCTGACTTACAGAAACATGCCGCGACCTATGTTGATGGCCTTCGCAGTGCCAAGCAGAGCATTTTAGAGGACATCAGGGAGCAGAAATCCACCGAATAGCAGATTATAGCAGGAAAGTCGAAGTTATCATGACCAAACTTGACTTAACCTATCATAATCAAGTGTCAGGGAACTAAACGTTAATTCCCACGAACACTATTGCTCGCCTCCACTGTGTCGAGCAGAGTATAGTAGAGCAATGTGTA
>NW_016931349.1:0-2337 GCF_001483705.2 Eufriesea mexicana
CACTGTGGAGGCTGTCAATGGCGGTCGTGGCACCATAGGTTGGGTTAGGTAACGTCCGGAAACATTAGGTTAGGTTAGGTATGCCTACTATGGCTTTGACTTTAGAGCTATACACTGCTATTCGGCGTATTCCTGCGCTCTACTGTGCTCAAATATACTCTTCTTGGCTCTGGGGATACCAGAAGTGGTGGTCTCGGCGCGTTAGGCTGAGTTAGGGTACGTTTCGTAAGGTTACCATAGTTTGAGTTATGTTTGGATACCATAGGTTTTCTTGGCACAGACCGTTATTCGGTGGATTTCTGCGCTTTACTGTGCTCTACTGTGCTCCCCACGATACTGGGGAGGCCAGCAGTAGTAGTCGCAGCAAGTGAAGTTGTGTTAGGTTACGTTTGGGTATGTTACGATTGGTTAGTTTAGGAGAGGGTAGCTTTGACTTTTGTGCTATACACTGCTATTCGGTGAGATACGACGCTCCGCCGTGATCTAGTATGTTCAGCCTTAAACCGGGAGAGGCAGCAAGTGTGGCCTTGGCACGCTACGCTTAGTTAGGCAGCGTTTGGATTCGTTAGGTTAGGTCAGGTTAGGTAAGGATATCTTTGACCTTTGTATTAAACACCGAAATGCCGCAGATGTCTGTGATCTACTATGCTCTAGTACATTCTGCTTGGCTCTGGAGTGGTCAGCAATTGAGGTGTAGGTCGGTTAGGTGGAGTTATGTTGCGTCCCATTATGCTCTGTTTGGTTAGGTTATGCCAGGATAGCTGTGACTTCTGTGCTGCAGACTACTATTCGGTGGATTTCTGCGCTCTACTGTGATGTAATATGCTCTGCTTTGCTCTGGGGTGGCCAGAAACAGTGGCCGCGGCGCGTTAGGTACTGTTAGGTTACGCCTGGTTAGGTTGGGTTTGTTTCGGTTAGGGTAAGGTATCTTTGACTTTTGTGCTGCACACAGAAATACGGAAGGTTTTTGCCCTGTGCTGTGCTCTAGTAGGTTCTGCTTGGCTCCGGGACGCCGGTAATAGTGGTCTCGCCATTTAGTTTGAGGTACGCTACGCTTGGTTATGTTATGTTTGCCATGCTTTGGCTCAGATTACGTCTACTTTTATACGTCTACTGTTTGCTATACACTGCGATTGTATGGATTTCTGCACTCTACTCTCCACTGTTATGATCTGCTTCGCTCTTTTGAGGCCAGCTATACTGGTTGCGGCACGTTAGATTGAGTTGTATTACGTTTGGTCGTTTTGTGTTACTTTGGGTTTGATTAGGATTGCTTAGACATTTGTGCTCAACTCAGCTATGCTATGGACTTCTAGTCTGTACATTGCTCTATCGTATTCTGCTTGCCTCAGGGGACCCCAGCACGGGGTCGCGGCACGTTCGGTTTTTGTATGCTTCGTTCGTCTAGAATAGGGTAGGCTAAGCTTGGTCAGGTTTTCTTTGACATTTGCGCTACACCCAGATATTCCGTGGATTCCTACGTTCTATATCGCCCCACCATATTCTGCTCCAATCTGGGGTGACCAGTAACAGTGGTCTCCTCACATTAGGTTGAGATACGCTACGGTTGGTCATGTTACGTTCGGTTATGGTTGGAGATGGTGGATTTGACTTTTGCGCTATACACTGATATTCGGGGGATTTGTGCGCTCTACTGTGCTCTAATGTACTCTGCTCCACTCTGGGCAGGCCAGTAATAGTGGTCATGGCACGATAGGTTTTGTTAGGCTACGCATGGTAATTTTACGATTGGTTAGGGTAGGAGAGGATAGCATCAAGTTTTGTGCTATACACTGATGTACGTTGAATTTCAGCGCTCTACTACCCTGTAGTACGTTCTGACTGGTTCTGGGGACGTCAGCAACTGTGGTCTCGGCACGCAAGGTTGCGTTCCGTTACGCATTGCTTGGCGAGGTTCGGATACGTTTGGATAGTATATCTTTGACTCTTGTGCTATAAACTGCTGTTCGGTTAATATCTGTGCACTGCGGTGCTCCACTACCATCTGCTTGTCTGTGGCGAGACCAGCAATAGCGGTCGTGACAGGTTTGGCCGAGATATGTTAAGATTGGTCGGGTTTGGTTAAGTTAAGCTTGGTTTGGATGGCACTGACCTATGCGCCATTCACTGTTATTCTGTCTATATCTGCGCTCTGCGTACTATGTTAGCATCTGCTTGCCCCTGGGCAGGACAGCAACAGTGGACGTGTCACATTTGTCGCAGCTACGTTGCGTTTGGTCAGGATAGGTTTGTTTAAGTTTTGTTACTATGGCATTGACTTCTGTGCTATACGCTTCTATCCTATGAAATCCTGCGCTCTTCTGTGTGCTATCACGC
>NW_016931350.1:0-204 GCF_001483705.2 Eufriesea mexicana
TTATGCAAGAAAGTTAGCTCGCCACGATATTTGTCGAAAATGTCAATAAAATTGAATATTCCTTGCAGCTTCTATAGCACTGCAATGGCTATAGCTCGGCAATAGTGTCTTTCCTCCTTATTTATACAAGAAGGTTATCTAACCACGATATTAGTCGAAGATGTCAATGAAATTGAATTTTCGAGACAGATGCTACAGCATTGC
>NW_016931351.1:0-1022 GCF_001483705.2 Eufriesea mexicana
TGATCTATACATCAAACTATAGCAGGTTATAGATTTTGAATAGATTTATTCTATGGTAAGTAGCTGGCCATACGTACCATTGGATTGAGAACGTTAGGTGATCTAGTCATCAAACTATAGCAGGTTATAGATTTTGAATAGATTTATTCTATGGTAAGTAGCTGGCCATACGTACCATTGGATTGAGAACGTTAGGTGATCTAGTCATCAAACTATAGCAGGTTATAGATTTTGAATAGATTTATTCTATGGTAAGTAGCTGGCCATACGTACCATTGGATTGAGAACGTTAGATGATCTATTCATCGAGTTATAACAGGTTATGAATTTTAAATAGACCTACTCTATGGTAAGAAGATGGCTATACTTACCATTGGATTGAGAACGTTTGGTGATCTATTCATCAAACAATAGCAGGTTATACATTTTGAATAGGTTTATTCTATGGTAAGTAGATGGCTATACGTACCATTGGATTGAGAACGTTAGGTGATCTAGTCATCAAACTATAGCAGGTTACACATTTTGAATAGACTTATTCTATGGTAAGTAGATGGCTGTACCTACCAATGGATTGAGAGTGTTAGGTAATCTAGTCATCAAATTATAGCAGGTTATAGATTTTGAATAGACATATTCTATGGTAAGTAGATGGCTATACCTACCATTGGATTGAGAACGTTAAGTGATCTACTCATCGAGTTATAACAGGTTATGAATTTTTAATTTACTTATTCTATGGTAAGTAGGTGGCTATACCTATCATTGCATTGAGAACGTTAGGTAATCTATTCATCAAATTATAGCAGGTTATATATTTTGAATAGACTTATTCTATATTGGCTAAACCTATCTTTGCATTGAGAACGTTAGGTGATCAATTCATCAAGCTATTGTAAGTTATACATTTTGAAGAGACCTATTCTATGGTAAGTAGATTGCTATACCTACCATTGAACTGAGAACGTTAGATGGTCTATTTATCAAATTGTAGCAGGTTATAGATTTTGAATAGACTTATT
>NW_016931352.1:0-651 GCF_001483705.2 Eufriesea mexicana
AATCAAACGTAGTCCTACACAACATAACGTGCCGCGATCACCATTGTCCGTCACCACAGATCCAAGCAGATGAAATTAGAGCACACTAGAGCTCAGGAATGCACCGAATAGCAATCAACGGCTCAAAAGATTAAGCTATCCTCTCCTAACATAACCAGCCACTCACATGCAATCGCAGCCCAACAATAATAAAGCCGAGACCACTGTTGCTGGCCTGCCCAGGGCCAAGCAAAATATGGTAGATCACAGTAGATCACAGGATCCCTGGGAAGAGCTGTGTTAAGCACAAAAGTCGAAGTAGCCAATCCTAACCTAGCCAAACGTAACATATCCAAACGTAACCTAACTCTACCTAACAGGACTAGACAACCATGTTGACCTCCACTGGAGCAAGCAGAGTGCACTAGAGCACAGAAGTGCGCTTAAATCCACCGCACTGCAGTGAAAAGCACAAAAGACGAAGGTATCCTAGCATAACAATTTAAGTCCACCGCACTGCAGTGAAAAGCACAAAAGACGAAGGTATCCTAGCATAACATGACCTAACCAAACATAGCGTAACTCAGCTGAGCGTGTCGCGACCACTGTTGCCGGACTCCCCAGAGCCTAGGGGAATGTAGTAGAGCACAGTAGATAGCAGAAATACACCGA
>NW_016931353.1:0-2529 GCF_001483705.2 Eufriesea mexicana
AAGGCGATCCTGTCCTAACCTAGCCAAACGTAACATAACCAAAGTACACTATCTTATCCTAACCTGCCGACAACAATGGTCCTCGCCTCACAAGAGCCACGCAGGTTATACTGGGGCAAAGTAGGGCGTAGAAGTCCTCCAAATAGTAGTGTACAGCACAAAAGTCAATGCCACCATAGCCGAACTTCTCGTAACCTAACGTACCCAAACGTAACATAACTCAACCAAACTTGAAGATACCACCATTTCTGGCCACCCCAGAGACAGGTAGAACATACTAGTGCAGAGTAGACAGCAGACATGGACGGAATAGCTGTGTACAGCACAAAAGTAAGAGTTATCCTCAACAAACATTACCTATTCTTACCCAACCAAACGTAGCATGACATAATCATAAGATGGCCTGCTGCTACCACTGATGCCGTCATCCCCAGAGCAATGCAGAGCAAACTAGTGCGCAGTAGAGCGTAGAAATCCGCTGCACAGCAGTCTGCAGTACAATAGTCGAAGCTACACTAAAGAATCCTAGCCAAACCTAATCGAAACTAACGTGACCAAGCTTAACCTAACCGAACGTAGCACGAATGAACATAACGTGCCACGGCCACTATTGCTGCCGGCCGCAGAGCCAAGCAGAATACACTAGGGCAGAGGTCAGCGCAGAAATCGAACGCATTGCAGTCCATAGCAAATCGTACCTAACACAACCTAACCTAAACAAACTTAGCCTAACTAAAAATAACCCGCTAAGGCCACTATTGCAGGCGTCCACAGAGTTAGGAAGAGCACATTAGAACGCAGTAGGAAGCAAAAATCCCACGAGTAGCGGTGTATAGCACAAAACACAAAGCTACCCTAACCAGACCTATCCAAACCTAACTTAACCAAATGTAACGCAACTCAATCTCACGTGCCGCGGCCACTATTGCTTGCGCCCCAGAGTCAAGCAGAATATGATGGAGCAAAGTTGAGCACAGGTGCACATAGAATAGCGGAGTGTAGCACAAAAGCTGGAGTAATCCTAACCTAACATAGCCATCGTAACATAGGCGAACGTAACCTAGCACAATCTAACGTGCCAGGGAAAATGGTGCTCGCCTACTCAGAGAAAAGCTAAGGCAGGTATAGCCATGTAGAACTCGGAAGTTCGATCAACAGCATAGCAGGGCACAAAACGCAAAGCAGTTCTGGCCAAACCTAACCAAATCTAACGTTAGCAAACGTAACCTATCTCAACCTAACGTGCCGAGACCGATAACACTAGCATGCCCGTGGCAAAGCAAAGCATATTCATGTACAGCAGAGAGCTGGAATCCACCGCACAGCAGTGTACAGCATAAAAGTCAAATCTATCCTGTCCTAACCTAACTAAGCGTAACATAGCCGAACGTAACCTAACTCAACGTAACGGGTCGGGTCCACTGTGGCAGTCCTCTTCAGAGGCAAGCAGAGATTTGTAGAGCAATATAGAGCGCAGTAATCCACGGAAGAGCAGTTTACAGCTCAAAAGTCAAAGCTGTACTATCCTATCCTAACCAAACGTAACGTAACCTAGCATAACCTGACTCATACTAACGGGCCGATCTCACTATTGCCGGCCTCCCCAGAGCGGAGCAGAATACGTTAGTGCGCAGTAGAGACAGAAGTCCATCGAATAGCTGTGTATAGCACAAAAGCTAAAGATATCTTAACCAAGCTTACACAACCTAACCGAAACAAACGTAGCATAAGCCAACCTGTCGTGCGGCGAGCACTATTGTAGGCCTCACGAGAGCCAAGCAGAGAATAATGGAGCAATATATGGCAAAAAATCGACGTTAAAGCTGCGTACACCACAAGAAGCTACCCTAACCAAACCTTGCCTAACCAATCCATGCCGAACGTAACCTGGCACAGCCTAACGTGCCGAGACCATTATTGCTGGCCTTCCCAGAGCGAAGTGGAGCGTAATTGATCGCAGTAGAGCGCAGAAATATACCGAAAATCAGTGTATGACGCAAAAGGCAAGACCATCATCTCCTACCCTATCCAAACGTAACAGAACCAAACGCTGCCTATCTCAACCTAACGTGCCGATGCCACTATAACTGGTCACTCCAGGGTCGAGCTGAGCATAGTAGAAGACACTAGAGCCCAGAAGTCCATAGAATAGCAGTGTTGAGCACAACGGACAAAGCTACCCTAACCTATCCCAACCATACCTAACATGAACAAATGTAACCTAACATAACCTAGCGTGCCATGGCCACTGTATCTGTCCTCACCAGACCAAAGTAGAGCATATTAGATAAAAGTGGAGCCCAGAAGTACGCCGAACAGCAGTGCATATCTCAAAGGTGAAATCTGACCTATCCGAACATAACCAAATGTAACATAACCGAACGAAACCAATCTCAACCTAACGTGCCTACACCGCTTTGGCTAAAATCCCCAGGGCGAAGCAGAATATACTAGAGCACGGTAGAATGCAGAAATCCGCTGAATGCATCGTACAGCGCACAAGTCAAAGCCATCCCATCCTAACCTATA
>NW_016931354.1:0-650 GCF_001483705.2 Eufriesea mexicana
AAGTATGGATGTATGGATGAATGGACGTATGGATGTACGAATGAATGGATGTACGGATGTATACCTGTATGGATGTATGTATGGATGGGTGTATGAGTGGACGGATGTATGGATGGCTGCATGCATGAGTGTATGTATGGACGCATTTACGGATGTATCTATGGATGTATGTATGGATGAGTGTATGGTGGAATGCATGGTTGTATGGATGTACGTACGGATGGATGAGTGCATGGATGGGTGGATTTATGGATGTATGGATGTGTGGATGTATGGAAAATGTACTGGCGTATGTATGGATGTATGTATTTATGTGTGTATGGATGCATGTATGGATGGATGGATGTGTGGATGGATGTATGGATGGATGGATGTATGGATCGATGGATGTATGGATGGTTGGATGTATGAGTTGATGGATGTATGTAAGTATTGGTATATATTTGTGTGGATCTATGAATGTATGTTGGGATGGATGTATGGATGGATAGATGTATGGATCGATCGGTATATGGATGGGTGGTTGTATGGATGGCTGGATGTATGGAAGGATGGGTGTATGGATGGTTGGATGTATGGATTGGTGTACGTATGGATGGATGTTCGTATGGATGGATTGATGTATGGATGGTCGGATGTACGGGTGAATG
>NW_016931355.1:0-241 GCF_001483705.2 Eufriesea mexicana
GATACCACCAGTATTGGCCGCGGAACGTTATGCTACGTTAGTCCTCTATCGGTTAGGCTAAGTGTCTTCGTGTAAGGTTTGTATAGCTTCGAGTTTTCCGCAATACACTGCGATTCTATGGATTTCTGCGCACTACTCTCCTCTGCTATTCTCTGCTTGTCTCTAGAGAGGTCAACAGCAGCGGTCCCGGTACGTTAGGTTGAGTTAGGCTACGTTTGGCTGTGTAACGATTGGTTAGGTT
>NW_016931356.1:0-302 GCF_001483705.2 Eufriesea mexicana
AATAGTGGACGCGACACGTTAGGTTGAGATACGTTACGTTCGGTTATGTTACGTTTCATTAGGTTAGGTGAGAATGGCTTTGACCATAGTGCTATAGTCTGCTATTAGGTGGATTTCTTCGCCCTACAGTGCTTTAATATTCCCAATTTTGCTCTGGAAGGCCAGCAACTGTGGTCTCGACTCATTATGTTGTGTAAAGGAAAGATCGTTTGGTTGGTTTCTGCAATCTTTGGTCAGGATAGCTTTAACTTTCGTGCTGTACGCTGCTGTGCGGTGGATTTCTGCGCTCTACTGTAGTCTAA
>NW_016931357.1:0-487 GCF_001483705.2 Eufriesea mexicana
CTGTACACTGCTATTCGGTGGATTTCTACGCTCTACTGTGCTCTGGGACATACTGCTTGGCTAACCTAACCAGCAGTATTGGTCTCGGCACGATAGTCTGAGATATTTTGAGTTCGCTTACGCTACGTTTGGCTAGGTTGGCATAGGATAGCTTCGACTTTTTTGCTATGCACTGCTATTCGGTGTATTTCAGCGCTGTACATTGCTCTACTATACTCCGCTCGACACACGGGAGGCCAGCAATAGTGGTCGCCGCACGTTAGTTTCAGTTAGGTTACGTTTGGTTAGGAAGGTTACGTTGTGTTAGGTTAGGATGGCTCAGCTCTGACTTTTGTGCTACACAATGCCATTCTATGGACTTCTGAGCTCCTCTGTACGCTGTCGCACTCTGCTTGTCTCTTTGGAAGACAGGAATAATGCTCACGGTACGTACGGTTGTTTTATGTTACGTTTGGTTAGGTAAGGTTAGGTTAAGTTTGTTTAGGAT
>NW_016931358.1:0-20175 GCF_001483705.2 Eufriesea mexicana
CCAATGCCAATATTGCTGTCGTTCCCACGGCTAAGCGTAATATAGTACAGAACAGTGCAGCGCTGGAATATTCCGAAATGCACTGTATAGCACGAACGTCTAGGTGAACCTGGCGGGTCTGAACATAACCTAACCTAACCGAACGTAAACTGACCCAACTTAACGTGCCGAGACTACTATTGCTGGCCTCCATAGACCCAAGCACACAGTAGAGAGCAGAAATCCAGCGAACGGCAGTGCACAGCACAAAACTCGAAGTAGTCTATCCTAACCTAGCCCAAGGTAACACAACCAAACGGAGCGCAAAGAAACCTATCACGACGGGGTCGCTATTGCTGGCCGCCACAGAGAAAAGCAGAATTAACCAGAGCGCAGTGTAACGAAGAAATCCACCATGTTGCGGTGAATAGCACAAAAGCCGTTGTTACCCTATCATAACCTAACCTAACCTTACCCAGCCGATCGCAGCATATCTCAAAGTAGCGTGCAGCGACCACTATTGCTGGCCTCCCCAGATCCAAGTAGAATATACTAGAGCACAGCAGAGCGCAGGAATCCACCGCATTGCACTCTATAACACAAGAGTCCGACGTACGCTGACCTAAGCTGACCTTATCTAACCCATACAAACGTCGTGTACCGAAGCTTGACGTGACGAGACCAATATTTCTGACATTCCCGGAGACAAGCAGAGCATATTTGAGCACATTAGAGGGCAGAAAACAACGGAAAAGCAGTGAATAGCACAGAAGTCAAGGTAGCATATCCTAACCTAGACATACGGCACAATCCCAAACGTAGTCTAACTCAAACCTACCATCACGAGGCCGCTATTGCTGGTTCCGACAGAGACAAGCAGATTGTACTAGAGCACCGTAGAGCGCAGAAATCCACTGCACTGCAGTGAATGGCACAAAAGCCGTAGGTGTCCTTACCTGAACAGGCCTAACCTAACCTAACGCCATCGTAGCATAGCTCAAAGCATCGTGCCGCGAACACTGCACATGGCCTGTCCACAGCCAAGCAGGGTGTAGTAGAGCACAGTAAATCACAGAAATCCACCGAATAGCAGTGTATAGCAGGATAGCCAGAGCTACCTTGACCAAATATAGCCTAACCTGATCTAACCAATCGCAACTTAACACAACCTAGCGTGCCACGGCCTCTACTCCTCTCCTCTCCAGCGCCGTGCACAGTATAGTAGAATAACGTGGAGCGCAGTAATCCACTGAATAGCAGTTTGTAGCACAAAAGTCGAAGATATCCTAACCTAACCAGACCTAACCTAACCTAACCGAACGTATCATAGCTTAGTATAACGTAACGCGAGCACTGCTCTTGGCCTCCGCTTATCCAAGCAGAATGTAGCAGAGCGTAGTAGATCACAGAAGTCCGCGGAAGAAAAGTGTTTACTACGAAAGGCACAACTATCCTAACCAAACTTGACATAACCTTTCCTAATCAAACTTAACTTAATACAACCTAGCTTGCCGAGACCACTACTACTGGCCACCCCAGGGCCAAGCAGAGTATATTGGAGCACATTTGAGGGCGGAAATGCGGGGATACGCACTCTGTAGCACAAAAGTCAAAGTAGCCTCTCCTAACCTAGGCAACGTAATATACACAAACGTAACCTAACTCATCCTATCGTGCCTCGGCCACTATTGCTCTCCTCCCCACGGGCGAGCCGGCTATATTAGTGCAATGCAGAGCGCAGAAGTCCACCGAATCGAATTGTATACCACAAAAGTCGGATATATCCTAACCTAATCCGACCTAACCTAACCTAAAGAAGCGTAGAATTGCTGAACATGACGTACCGCGACCACTGCTCGTGGCATCCGCAGAGTGCACTAGAGCAGACCGGATCACACAAATCCGCCTGGGAACAATGTATAGCACGAATGTCAAAGGTATCCTGACCAAACACAGCCTACACTGACCTAACCAATTATAACATAGATCAACACAACGTGCCACGGGCACTATTGCTCGCCTCCCCAGAGTCGAGCAGAGCATAGTAGAGTAATGAAGGGCGCAAAAATCCACCTAATGACAGTGTATAGCGCAAAAGTCAAAGAAATCCTAACCGAGCATTCCTAACCTAACCTAACGAAACGTAACATTACTCAACACAACGTACCGAGACCACTATTACTGGCTACGCCAAGGCCAAACAGAGCAAACTATAGCAAATTAGAGCGCAGAAACCCACCGAAACGTGATGTATAGAACGAAAGACAAAGTGTCCTATCCTAACCTAGCCAAACGTAACGTAACCAAATGCAACGTAACTCAACCTAACATGGAGAAACCACTACTGCCGGCCCTCACGAAAACAAGCAGAATGTGCTAGGGCACAGTAGAGCGAAGAAACCCACCGAATAGCAGCGTATTGCACAAAAGTCAAAGATATCTTCTGCTAGTATGTCCAATCTTAACATAAACAGAGGTAACATAATTCAACCTAACGTACACCGACCACTAGTGCTGGCCTGCCCGGAGCCGAGCGGAACTTAGTAGAGGGCAGCAGAGCGAAGAATTCGATAGGATCGCAGTGTACAGCACATAAGTCATATCTATCCACACATAACCCAAGCTAACATATTCTAACCAAACGCAGCCTACCTCAATGTAACGTGCCGCGGCCACTATTGGTGGCAATCCCAAGACTAAGCGTAATATAGTAGAACACAGCACAGCGCAGAAATACTCCGAAGAACCGTGTACAGTGCGAAAGTCTAAGCTTACCTGACCAAGCTTTACCGAACCTAAGCCAAGGAAACGAAATCTAACTCAAACTTGCGTACCGCGGCCGCTATTACACGCCTCCACAGAGTCGAGCGGAGTATAGGAGAGCAATGTAGAACGCAGAAAACAACCTAGTAGCTGTATATGTTACAAAAGTCGAGGATATACTGACATAACCTGTCATAGCCTAACCTAACCGAACGTAGCCAACCTCAACGTAACGTGCCGCAGCCACTGTTGGTGGCATTCCCAGGGCTAAGCATAATATAGTAGAGCACAGAATAGCCCAGAAATGCTCCGAATGGCAGTGTATAGCACGCATGTCTAAGTTAACCGGACCGAGCTTATCATTCCCTAACCCAACCATACGTAAAATAACACAACCCGACGTGCCGCGACTACTATTTCCGGCCTCCGCGGACACAAGCAGGAAATATTACAACACATTAGAGAGCAGAAATCCGTGGACAGGAGTGTATAGCACAAAAGTGTAGACTATCCTCTCCTAACCTCCCAAACGTAACACAACTGAACGTTGCAAAGCTCAACCTAACGTGCCGAGACCACTATTGCTGGCCACTCCAGAGCCAAGCAGAAAATATTAGAGCACACCAGAGCGCAGGCATTCACCGCATTGCCGTGTATAGTCCAAAAATCACACATACCCTGACCTAACATTGCTCAAACTGACCAATCCATACGTAGTGTACCCCAACATAACGTCACGAGACGAATATGGCTTCCCTCCCAGGGCCAAGTAGAGTGCACTAGAGCACATTTGAGGGAAGAAATCCACCGAATAGCAATGAATAGCACAAATTTCAATGTAGCCTATCCCAACCTGGCCAAACGCAAAGCATGCAACCGAAGCCAAACTCAGCCTAAAATGACCAGAGCACTATTGGTGAAATCCACGGAGACATGCCGAATGTACTATGGCACAGCAGGGCGCAGAAATCCACCGCATTGCAGTGAACAGCACAAAGGCGGTAGATATCCTAACCTAACATAACCTAAACTAACCTAACCGAACGTGGCATAATTGAGCATGACCTGCCGCAGTCACTGCCCTCGGCCTCCCCGGAGCACAGCAGAGTGTAGTAGAGCACAGTAGATCACTGAAACCCACCGCAGAGGAGTGTAAATCACAAATGTCCGTGTAGCTTATCCTAACCTGGCCATACGTGAGATGTCCAAACGTAACATAGCTCATCCTAACTTGACGAGACCACCATAGCTTGCTTCCACAGAGACAAGAAGAATGTACCAGATTACAGAATAGCGCAGAAATCCTCCGCATTGCTGTGAGTAGCGAAAAACTCGAAGATACACTAACATAGCCTGATCTAACCTAACCCAACCAAACGTCGAGTAACTCAAGTGTGCGTGCAGCGAACACTGCTTCTGGCCTCCCAAGAGCAAAGCAGAATGTAGCACAACACATTACATCACTGAAATCCACCTAAAAACCGTGTATAGTACGAAAGTCATAGCTATCCTAACCAAACATGACCTAACCTTACATAACCAAACGTAACCTAACCCAACATGACGTGCCACGCACAATATTGCTCGCCGCCCCAGAGTCGTGCAGAGTATAGTAGAGTAATGTAGAGCGCAGAAATCCGCGGACAGCAGTTTATAGCTCAAATGTCTTAACCATCACATTCTAACCTGACCAAACGAAGCACACCAGGACGTAACATAGCTCAACCTTACGTGCCGAGACCATTATTTCTGGCCACCCCAGAGCCATGCAGGTCATACTAGAGCACACTGGAGCGCAGAAGTCCAACCGATAGCAGCGTACAGCATAGAAGTCAACGACATCCTGTCCTAATATATCAAATCTCATCATTGCCAAACGTAATATAGCTCAACCTGACGTACCCCGGCCACAATTACAGGCCTCCACACAGTCGAGCAGTGCTTACTAGAGGGCGGCAGGGCGCAAAAGTCAATAGAAACGCAATGTATGGCACAAAAATCATATATATCCAGACCCAACCCAATTGAACGTAACCTAACCACACGTAGCCTACATGAACACAACGTGCTGCGGCCACTAGTGCTGGTCACTCCAGGGCCAAGCAGAATATTATATAGCTCAGTCGAATGCAGATATCCAACGAACAACGTTGTATAACACGAAAGTTAGAGTTACCGTTACCAAACTTAGCACAAACAAAACTTACCTAGCGTAACATAACTCAATCTAACGTGCCGAGACCAATATTGTTGGCATTCCGACGGCTACTCATTATTTAGTTGCTCACAATACAGCGCAGGACTACTCTTAATAGCAGTGCATATCACGAAAGTCTAAGTCACCTGGCCGAGCTAAACCAAACCAAACATAACCGAACGCAAACAAACACAACCTAACATGCCGGTACTACAATTGCTGGCCTCCACGCCCCAAGCGGAAAGCACTAGAACACAGTAGAGCGCAGATGTCCGCGGATAGCAGTGTATAGCACAAAAGTCAATTTAGCCTGACCTAACATAGACAAACGTGACATAGCCATACGCAGCCTAGCTCAACCTATCATGACGATACCACAACTACTTGCTTCCACTGAGACAAGCAGATAGTCCTAGAGCACGGTAGTGCGTAGAAATCAATCGAAATTCTGTGTCTACCACAGTAGCCAGGGATATCCTCTCCAAATATGTCCAGTCTCAACATAAACAAACGTAACATAACTCTACCTAACGTACAGCGACCACTATTACTGGCTTCCCGAGATGCGACCAGACCCTACTAGAGGACGGTAGAGCGCAGAAATTCTCATATTCGCAGTGTATAGCACGAAAGTCTTATCTACCCAGACCCAGCACAAACTAACGTAGCCTAACCGAACGCAGCCTACCAAAACGTAACAAAACCTCACCAAAAGTAACGAAACCAGACGTGGCACAGCTGAAACTAACGTGCCGAGGCCACTATTGCTAACATCCCAAGAGCCAAGCAGAATACACTAGAGCACAGCACTGCGCGGAAGTCCACCGCAATGCAGTGCACAGCACAACGGACAGGCATATCCAGACATAACCTGACACAACTTTACCTACCAAAAGGTAATGTATCTAAACATAACGCGACGAGACCAATATTGCTGGCATCGCCAGAACCAGGCTGAGCACATTACAGCACATTAGAGAGCTGAAATCCACCGAGCAGCAGTGAAGAGCACATAAGTCAGAGTAGCCTATCCCAACTTAGCCAAACGTAACATATCCAAACGAAGCCAAACTGAACTTAACATGGCAAGACGACTATTGCTGGCCTCCACAGAGGGAAGCAGAATGCGCTAGCGAGCTGTAGAGCGCAGAAGACCGCAGAATTCCAGTAAATAGTACAAAAGTACAAAATATCCTATCATAACCTGACATAACTTAACCTAACCAAAAGTAGCGCAACTAAACGGTGCGTGCCGCGACCACTGCTGCCGGACACCGCAGAAAATAGCAGAATACAGTAGAGCACAGTAGATCACAGAAACCTTCAGTATACTAGTGTATACCACAAAGGTCCAAGCAATCCTAACCTAGCATAAAGTAACATAACCTAGACAAACGTAGCCCTCATCAACATACCGTGCCGCGACTATTGCTGGCCTCGCCAGTGCCAAGGAAAATATATTAGCGAACAGTCGAGTGCAGACAACCTCCGAATAGCAGTGTATAGCGCGAGAGTCAAAGATAACCGGACCGAGCTGGACAAAACCTAACCACACCTAACTGAGCATAACCCAACCCTACGTGCAGAGACCACTATCTCTGGCCTCGCCAGAGCCATTGAGAGTGTACTAGGGCATAGTACGGAGCAGAAATCCAGCGCAATGCAGTGGAAGGCTCAAAAGGCGTAGATACTTTAGCATAACTTAACCAAATCTAACCTAACCAAACGTAGCATAAGACAACATAACGTGCCGCGACCACTGCACCTGGCCTCCCCATAACCTAGCAGAATAGAGTCGAGCACAGCAGAGCACAGAAATACACCGGGTAGAATGGTATAGCACAAAGGTCGGAGTTGCCTACTCTAACATAGCCAAACGTAACATAACCAAACGTGTCCAAACTCATACTAACAGGACGAGACCAAGATTGCCCACCTCTACAGAGATAAGGCGAATGTACTAGGGAGCAGTTGTGCGCAGAAATGCACCGCACTGCAGTGAATAGCACAAAAGTCGAAGACATCCCAACCTAACGTGACCTAACTTAACCTAACTGAACGTAGCATAACTCAACATAACGTGACGCGGCCACCACTCCTGGCCTCCCCATAGCCTAGCAGGTTGCAGTGGAGCACATTAGATTACAGAAACCCACGGTACATCAGGGGATAGCACGAAAGTCAAATCTTTCCTGACCAAACTTAGCCAAACGTAACTTAACCAAACGTAACGCACCTAAACGTAACGTGCCACGGCCACTATTGCTCGCCTGCCCTGAGAAAATATTGTTGGCATTCCGACGGCTACTCATTATTTAGTTGCTCACAATACAGCGCAGGACTACTCTTAATAGCAGTGCATATCACGAAAGTCTAAGTCACCTGGCCGAGCTAAACCAAACCAAACATAACCGAACGCAAACAAACACAACCTAACATGCCGGTACTACAATTGCTGGCCTCCACGCCCCAAGCGGAAAGCACTAGAACACAGTAGAGCGCAGATGTCCGCGGATAGCAGTGTATAGCACAAAAGTCAATTTAGCCTGACCTAACATAGACAAACGTGACATAGCCATACGCAGCCTAGCTCAACCTATCATGACGATACCACAACTACTTGCTTCCACTGAGACAAGCAGATAGTCCTAGAGCACGGTAGTGCGTAGAAATCAATCGAAATTCTGTGTCTACCACAGTAGCCAGGGATATCCTCTCCAAATATGTCCAGTCTCAACATAAACAAACGTAACATAACTCTACCTAACGTACAGCGACCACCATTACTGGCTTCCCGAGATGCGACCAGACCCTACTAGAGGACGGTAGTGCGCAGAAATTCTCATATTCGCAGTGTATAGCTCGAAAGTCTTATCTACCCAGACCCAGCACAAACTAACGTAGCCTAACCGAACGCAGCCTACCAAAACGTAACGCGCCACGGCCACTATTTGTGGCATTCTCTGGCCTAAGCATAATATAGTACAGCACATCACAGCACAGGTATACTCCGAATAGCAGTGTATAGCACGCAAGTCTAAGATAACCTCACCGAGCTCGACATAATTTAACCTAACCAAACGTAACATATGTAATCTTAACGTGCCGAGACCACTATTGCTGGCCAAGCCAGGTCCAAGCAGAAAATATTGGAAGACAGTAGAGCACAGGTATCCGCGGATAGTAGTGCATAGCACAACAGTCTATACTATCCAGTCCTAACATCACTAAACGTAGCCTAACTCAGCCTAACGTGCCGGGACCAATATTGTTTTCCCCAGCGCCAAGCAGAAAACACTACAGCACAGCAGAGGGCAGAAGTCCACTGAATTGCAATGCATAGCGCAAATGCCGTAGATATCCCGACCTTACCTGACCTAACCTGAGCTAACCTGACCTAACCGAACGTAGCACAGCTCAAAGTGACGGCCCGCGACCACCGCGCCTGGCCACTCCCAGAGTCAAGCAGAATGTAGTAGAGCACAGTATATCACAGAAATCCTGCGAACAACAGTGTATAGCAGGAAAGTCATAGCTATCTTAAAGAAACATAGCCTAACCTAATACTACCAAGCGTGACATAAGTCAACGTTACGAGCCAAGACCACCATTGCTCGCCTCCTCTGAATGGAGCAGAGTATAGTAGAGCAATGTTGAGCGCAGAAATCGACCGAATAGCAGTGTATAGCACAAAAGTGGAAGATACCCTAACCTAACCAGACCTAACCAAACATACCTAACGCAAGCTAACGAGCTACGACACCTATTGCTCGCCTCCTGATTGTGGAGTGGTGTATAGTAAAGAAATGTGGAGCGCGGTCATACTCCGAATGGCAGTGCGTGGCACAAGGGTCAAAGAAATCCTGTCCAAGTATTACTAACCTAACCCAAATGGACGTAACGTAACTCATGCTGACGTTCCAGGATGACTATTACTGGCCGCCCTACGGCCAAGCAGAAATATCAGAGCGCAGTAGAGCGCAGAAATCTGCCGACTAGCAGCGTGTGGCACAAAAGTCTCTGCTATTCTATCCTAACGCAGGCAAACGTATCATTAGCCGACGTAACGAATCTCAACCTAATTTGCGGAGACCACTACTGCTGGCACCCTCAGAGCCAAGCGGAGTATATAGGCGCACAATAGCGCGCAGGAATTCGAGGGTAGCTGTATAAAGCACGAAAATCTAAACAATCCGATCCTAACCTCACCATAGGTAACAAACCTGAACGTATCATATCTCAACCTAATTTGCCGAGACCACTAGCGCTGACCTCCACAGAGACCAGCAGTGTAGACTAGAGCACAGTAGTGCGCGTTAATCCACCGCATTGCAGTGAATACCACAGAAGTCTACGGTGTCCCAACATAACCGGACCTAACCTATCCCAACCAAACGTAGCGTAGCTCAACTGAGCGTGACGCATCCAGTATTTCTGGCCTCCACTGGACCATACAGAGTATAGTGGAGCACGTTAGAGCGCAGGAATACACCGAATAGCAGCATACAGCGCGAAAGTCAAGGATAACCAGAACGAGCTTGACACAACCTAACCTAACTGAACGTAGCAGAAATGACCCTAACGTGCCGAGACCATTGTTGCTGGCCTCGCCCGAGCCAAGCAGAAAATACTGAACACAGTAGACCGCAGATACCGGCGGATAGCAGTGTATAGCGCAAAAGTCTAAGGTATCCTCTCCTAACATCACCAAACATAACAAAGCGAAACGTAGCCTTGTTCAACCTAACAATCCTGGCCACTATTGTTGCATCCGCAGCGCCATGCAGAATATACTACAGCGCGTCAGAGCGCAGAGATCCACCGCATTGCAATGTATAGCACAAAAGCCTTAGATATCCTAACATAACGATCCTATCCTAACCTAACCAAACGTAACATAACTCAAACTAACATGACGAGACTGCTATTTCTGGCCTCCGCAAAGAAAAGCAGAATGTACTAGAGCACTGTAGTGCGCAGAAGCCCACAGCGACGCAGTGAGTGGAACGAATGTCGAAGGTGTCCTGACCTTGCCTAGCTGAACGTAATGCACCTGAATATCACATGCCGAGACCACTACTGCCGGCCACGCCAGAGCCAAGCAGAAAGTACTAGAGCACACTTGAGCGCAGAAGCCCACCGAATATCAGTGTATAGCACAAAGATCAAAGCTACCCTATCCTAATGTATCCAATCTTAACATAACCAAACATGACGGAACTCAACCAAAAATGTCGAGACATCTATTGCTGACCTCCACAGAGACAAGCAGAGTATAGCAGACTGCAGTACTGTGCACAAATCCACCGAATTGCAGTGAGCAGCTTAGAAGTCGAAGATAACCTAACATAACCTGACCTAACCGTACCTAGCCGAACGTAGCATAGCTCAACTTAACGTACCGCGACCACTGCTCCTGACATCTCATAAGCCAAGCAGAGTGTAGCAGAGCTCCGTAGATCTCTGAAATCCACCAAATAACAATGTATATTACGAAAGACAAAGTTATCATAACCTAACTTAACCAAACATTACCCAACCGAACGTAACCTAACTCAACCTGACGTGCTACTGCTCACCTCCACATGGTCGAGCAGAGTATGGTATAGCAACGTAGAGCGCAGAAATTCACCTAATAGCAGTGTGCCGCATAAAAGTGGAAGATATCCTGACCTAACCTGACCTAACATAACCTATGACAACGTACCACATTTCGACATAGCGTGCCGCGACCACTGCCCCTGGCCTACGCAGAGAAAAGCAGAATATCGTAGAGAACAGTGTGTTCAGAAGTCCGCCGAAAAGCAGTGCAAAGTACGAAAGTCGAAGTAGCCTATCCTAACCTAGCCAAACGTAGCATACAAAAAACGCATCGCAGCCCAACCTAACATGACGAGACCACTTCTGCAGAACCTCACGGAGACAAGCAGAATGTACTACAGCACAGTATTGCGTAGAAATCAGACGTATTGCTGTTTATAGCACAAAGGTCGAAGATATCCTAACATAACCTGACCTAACCTAACGTAACCGAACGTAGCGAAACTCGTCGGAGCGTGCCGCGACCACTGCTGCCGGACTCCGCAGAGCCAAGAGGAATAGAGTAAAGCAAAGTAGACTACATGAACCCACCTGATAACTCTGTATAGCAAGAAAGTCGTAGCCATCTGGACAAAACTCGATAAAACGTAACCTAGCCAAACGCAACACAACCCAACCTGCCGTGCTAGCATCACTACCGCTGGAGTACACAGACCCAGGCGGAAAATGTTAGAACACAATAGGGCGCAGAAATCAACGGCATTGCAGTGTACAGCACCAAAGTCAAACATATCGTGACGGAACTTGGCCTCACCCAACCTATACAAACGCAGCGTGACCCAACATAACGTGACGAGACCAATATTTCTGGCCTCACAGCGCCACGCAGAGCATATTAGAGAGCATTAGGGCGCAGAGATCCTCCGAACGGCAGTTAGTGGCACGAGAGTCTTAGATACTCCGTTCTAACATAGCCAAACTTGTCGTATGGCAACGTGCCCTAGCTAAACCTAACGCGCCGAGGCCGCTATTGCTGGTATCCCCAGAGACAAACGGAGAATATTTGAACGCAGTAGAGCGCAGAGGTCGGTGGGTAGCTGTGTATAGTGCAGATGTCTAGACTATCGTGTCCAAACCTCACCAAAAGTAACGAAACCAGACGTGGCACAGCTGAAACTAACGTGCCGAGGCCACTATTGCTAACATCCCAAGAGCCAAGCAGAATACACTAGAGCACAGCACTGCGCGGAAGTCCACCGCAATGCAGTGCACAGCACAACGGACAGGCATATCCAGACATAACCTGACACAACTTTACCTACCAAAAGGTAATGTATCTAAACATAACGCGACGAGACCAATATTGCTGGCATCGCCAGAACCAGGCTGAGCACATTACAGCACATTAGAGAGCTGAAATCCACCGAGCAGCAGTGAAGAGCACATAAGTCAGAGTAGCCTATCCCAACTTAGCCAAACGTAACATATCCAAACGAAGCCAAACTGAACTTAACATGGCAAGACGACTATTGCTGGCCTCCACAGAGGGAAGCAGAATGCGCTAGCGAGCTGTAGAGCGCAGAAGACCGCAGAATTCCAGTAAATAGTACAAAAGTACAAAATATCCTATCATAACCTGACATAACTTAACCTAACCAAAAGTAGCGCAACTAAACGGTGCGTGCCGCGACCACTGCTGCCGGACACCGCAGAAAATAGCAGAATACAGTAGAGCACAGTAGATCACAGAAACCTTCAGTATACTAGTGTATACCACAAAGGTCCAAGCAATCCTAACCTAGCATAAAGTAACATAACCTAGACAAACGTAGCCCTCATCAACATACCGTGCCGCGACTATTGCTGGCCTCGCCAGTGCCAAGGAAAATATATTAGCGAACAGTCGAGTGCAGACAACCTCCGAATAGCAGTGTATAGCGCGAGAGTCAAAGATAACCGGACCGAGCTGGACAAAACCTAACCACACCTAACTGAGCATAACCCAACCCTACGTGCAGAGACCACTATCTCTGGCCTCGCCAGAGCCATTGAGAGTGTACTAGGGCATAGTACGGAGCAGAAATCCAGCGCAATGCAGTGGAAGGCTCAAAAGGCGTAGATACTTTAGCATAACTTAACCAAATCTAACCTAACCAAACGTAGCATAAGACAACATGACGTGCCGCGACCACTGCACCTGGCCTCCCCATAACCTAGCAGAATAGAGTCGAGCACAGCAGAGCACAGAAATACACCGAGTAGAATGGTATAGCACAAAGGTCGGAGTTGCCTACTCTAACATAGCCAAACGTAACATAACCAAACGTGTCCAAACTCATACTAACAGGACGAGACCAAGATTGCCCACCTCTACAGAGATAAGGCGAATGTACTAGGGAGCAGTTGTGCGCAGAAATGCACCGCACTGCAGTGAATAGCACAAAAGTCGAAGACATCCCAACCTAACGTGACCTAACTTAACCTAACTGAACGTAGCATAACTCAACATAACGTGACGCGGCCACCACTCCTGGCCTCCCCATAGCCTAGCAGGTTGCAGTGGAGCACATTAGATTACAGAAACCCACGGTACATCAGGGGATAGCACGAAAGTCAAATCTTTCCTGACCAAACTTAGCCAAACGTAACTTAACCAAACGTAACGCACCTAAACGTAACGTGCCACGGCCACTATTGCTCGCCTGCCCTGAGATCAGTAGAGTATAGTAGAGCAGAGCTGCGCTCAGAAATACACAAAATAGCAGCATGTGGCGCAAAAGTCGAGGATGCCAAAAATAAACCTTGCTTAACCTGCCCTAACCAAACGCGGCATAACTTGACGTAACGTGCGGCGGCCGCAATTGATGGCCTTCTCAGAGGCAAGCAGGGCATATTAGAGCTCGTTAGAGCGCGGAAATCCACCGAATGGCATTGAATGGCACAAAAGTCTAAACTACTCTGTCCGAAAATAACAAAACTCGTTATATGCAGACGTATCCTTAATAAACCGAAAGTGCCGAGGACACTATTGCTGGCCTCAGGAGATACAAGCAGAAAATATTAGAGCGCAGTAGAGCGGAGGAATCGGTGGATAGTAGTGTATAGCGCAGAGGTCTTAGAAGCCTATCCTAAACAAGCCAGACGTAACATATCCGAATGTAACATAATCCAACCTAACATCCGAGACCACTATTGCTGGCCTCGCAGGAGCCAAGTGGAATGTACCAGAGCACAGTAGAACGCAGAAGTCCACAGAACAGCCTTGCACAGCGCAAAAGTCTCTCCTTCTCAGACAGAAAGCAAGTTAGTATAACATAACCGAACGTAGCATAACTCAACATAACGTGCCGCGACCACAGCCTCCGCCCTCCCGTGAGCCAAGCAGAATATAGTACAGCACGGTAGGTCGCAGAAGCTCAACGAAAAGCAATGCATGACACGAAAGTCAAGGATATCCTAACCAAACCTAACCAAACCTTGCCTAGCCACTCTGGACGTAACTCCAACTAATATGCCGAGACCACTTTTCTTCACGTCCGCAGGCACAAGCAGATCGTGGTAGCGCACAGTAGAGCGTATAAGTTCATAGAATGGCAGCGCGTAGCACGAAAGTTATATCTATCTCGGCCTAACCCAACGAAACCCAACAATGCCGAACGTAATCTCGCTCAACCTTACGTGCCGCGACCACTGTTGCTGGCCTACCCGGAGCGAAGCAGAACATATTAGAGGAGAGTAGGGCGCAGAAATCACTAAGACCACAGTGCACAGCAGCAATGTCAAAGATATCCAAGCCTAACCCAAACTAACGTAACATAAATTAACGTAGCCAAACACAACGTAACGTGCCGCGACCACTGTTGCTGGACACCCCAGCGTCTAGCAGATCAGAGTAGAGCACAGTGGAGGGCTGGAATCCACCGAATGGCTGTGTATAGCAAGAAAGTCATAGCAACCCTAACCAAACATAGCCCAACTTAACCTTACCAAACATAATCTAACTGATCCTAACGCGCCACGACCACTATTTCTCGGATCCGGAGGATAGAACTGGGTATAGCAGAGCAGTGTAGATCGTATAAATGCAACAAATGGCAGTCCATAGGTCAAAAGTCAACTCTACCCTATCAACGTATCCAAACGTATCATAAACGAGCGTAACATAACATATCCTAACGTGCCGAGACCACAGTAGCTGTCCTCCCCAGATACAGGCGGAATATACTGGAGCACAGTAAAGCGCAGAACTCCAGCAAATAGCTGTATATGGCACAAAAGCCAAAGAAATCATGACCTAACGTGTCCATAGCTAACCTAACCGAACGTAGGCCAACTAAACCTAACGAGCCGTGTCCACCATTGCTGGCTTCCAGGGCCATGCAGAACACAATAGAGGTGAGTAGTGCGCAGAAATTCATAGAATCGCTGTGTATAACAGAAAAGTCAAAGCCACCCTAACCTTACCCATATCAACGTAAACTAACCGAACGTAAGCTAACTGAAACAAACATGTCGCGGCCACCATCTCTGTCCTCCGCAGAGCAAAGCAGAGCACATTAGAGCACAGTAAAGCGGATAAGTCCACAGAAAAGCTGTATAGAGTCCAAAAGTCAAAGGTACACTATCCAAGCACAACCAACCGTAATGCTACCAAACGTAACCAAACTCAACCAAACATGCCGCCTCCACTATTTCTGGCCTGAGCAGAGTGAAACAGAACAAGTTAGAGCACAGTAGAACGCAGAAGTCAACCGTATAGTAGTGTACAGCGCAAAAGTCAATGCTATCATCTCCTACCCTGACCAAACGTAACATAACAAAACGTAGCCTACCTCAAACCAATGTGCAGAGACCACCATTACTGCCCTTCACATGGCCGAGCAGAGTATGGTAGAGCACAGTATAGACGAGAATTCCATAGGATAGCAGTGTTGAGCACAAAATTCAGGGATATCCGATCGCAACAGAACATAACCTGACCTTACTAAACATAATCTAACACATCATAACGTGTCGTGACCACTACTTCTGGCCTCCCGCGAGCTAAGCAGAGCATACTAGAACACACTAGAGCGCAGAAATCCACCGAACAGCCGTGTACAGCACAAAACTGGAAACTTTCCTGGTCTAACGTAGCCAAACATTACGTAGCCATATATAACTTAACTCCAACAAACGTGCCTTGACCGCTATTGCTGAACTTCGCAGAGCTAACCAGAATATACTACTGCACGGTAGTGCGCCGAAATACGCCGCACTGCGGTGCGAAGCACAAAAGACGTAGATATCCTATCCTAACCTGACCTAACATAAACCAACCAAACGTAGCCTGAAACAGCATAACCTCCCGAGACATCCACTGCTGTCCTCCACAGTTCCAAGCACAACATATAAGAGCATAGTGGCGCGCAGAAGCCTACCGAATTGTAGTGTATAACGCAAAAGCTTTAGCAATCCTAACCAAACGCCACATAGCCAATCGTGAACCATCGAAACCTGACACAACATTTCGCTCCACGACCGCCATTTCTGGCCTCCCGCGAGCCGAGCAGAGTATAGTACAGCAACGTAGAGCCCAGAAATCTATCGAATAGCAGTGAATAGCACAAAAGTCAAAGCTATCCTATCCTAACCTAACCAAACGTGACCTTACCATACGCAGAATAACTACATGTAACCAGCCGAGACAAATATTGCTGGACTTCGCATCGCAAAGCAGGGAAGATTAGAGCACAGTAGAGCGCAGAAATCCACCGAATAGCAGTATATGGCACAAAAGATGAAGCTAGCCTCTCCTAACCTAACCAAACGTATCCTAAACGCACGCTGCCTGACACAACCTGACGTGCCAATATCGCTATTGCTGGCCTCCCGTGTGCCAAACGGAGCATATTTGAACGCCGTGGAGCGCAGGAATCCACCAAACAGCAGTGCATAGTGCAGAAGTCACGGTTACCCTATCCTAACATATCAAAACGTAACATAGGCAGACGTAACTGAACCCAAACTGACGTGCCGCGACCCGTATTCCTTGCATCCGGAGAGACGAGCAGAGCACAGTAGAGCAATGAAGAGCACAGAAGACCACCGAATAGCAGTGTATAGCACAAAATTCAATGCTACACAGTCCTAACATAGCCAAACGTGACATGCACGAACGTAACCTAGCCCAACTTAGCACGAAGAGACAACTACTGCTGGCCTCCACAGTGACAAACTTAATGTACTAGAGCGCAATAGTGCGCAGATGTCGCATTGTTGCGAATAGCACAATGTTCCAATATATCATAACCTAACCTGTCCTAACCTGACTTAACCAAGCGTAGCATAGCTCAACGCATCCTGCCGCGACCACTGCCCCTGGCCTCCCCAGAGCCAAGCAGAATGTAGTCGAGCACATTAAACCACAGAAATCCACCGAAAAACTGTTCATAATACGAAGGTCAAAGCTACAATGACTAAACTTAACCTAACCTAACATAACCAAACGCAACCTAACACAACCTGACGTGCAACGACCGCTACTGCTCGCCTCCACAAATCCGCGCAGAGTATAGCGGAGGAATGAAGAGCGCAGATGCCCACCGAATAGCGTTGTATAGCGCAAAAGACAAAGTATCCTTTCCTAACCTATCCAAACGGAGCATAACCAAAGGTAGGCTAACGCAACCTAACATAGCGAGACCACAATTGCTGGTCTCCACAAGGGAAAGCAGGATGTACTAGATCAGAGTAGTGCGCAGAAACTCACCGCATTGCAGTGAACAGCACAACAGTCGAAGGTATCCTAACCTAACCTGACCTAACCTAACCTAACATAACCATACGTAACATAACCCATCCTAACGAGCCGAGACCGCTATTGCTGGCCAACCCAGAGGAAAGCAGAAAAATTTCAACGCAGCAGAGCGCAGGTATCCATCGCAATGCAGTGAATAGCACAAAAGCCGTAGATGTCCCAACCTAACCTGCCCTAACCTTGCCTAGCCGTACGTAGCGTAACTCAGCATAACGTGCAGCAACCATTGCTCCTGGCCTACCCACAGCCAAGCGAAACGTAGTAGAGCACAGCAGATCACGGAAATCCACCAGATATAAGTGCATAGCACGAAAGTCAATGCTATCATTAGTAAACTTAAGCTAACCTAACCAAACAGAACGTAACCTAGCTCGATCTAACCTGACGCGGCCACCATTGCTCGCATCCACGAAGCGGAGCTGAGTATAATAGGGCAATGTAGGGCGCAGATATCCGCCGAAAAGTTGTGTGCAGCACAAAAGCCGTAGGTAACCTAATATAACCTGACCCAACCTAACCCAACCGAACGTTGCATAACCCAATATGACGTCCCGCGGCAAAGGCTCCTGACCTCCCCAGAGCCAAGCAGAATGTAGTAGAGCACAACAAAGCTCAGAAATTCACCGTATAGCAGTGTATAGCACGAAAGTCAAAGCTATCCTAACCAAATATATCCTAATCTCACCTAACCAATAGTAACATAACTCAACCTAACGAGCCGCGGCCGCTATTGCTCTTCACCGCAATGTCGAGCGGAGTATAGTAGAGAAATGTAGAGCTCGGGCGTCCTCCGTATAGCAGTGCAAAGCACAAATGTCAAAGAAACCCTAAGCAAGCCTTCCCAACCTAACCCAACGAAACGTAACCTAACTGAAGCTGACGCTCCGGGAGCACTATTACTGGACACCCACAGAGAAGCAGAACATATTAGAGCGCAGTAGAGCACAGAAATCCAAAGAATAGCAGCGTATGTTACAAAGGTCGGGTATATCCTATCCCAACCTGGTCTAACTTATCATAATCAAACGTAGCCTAATTCAACATAACGTGCCGCGACTGTTCTTGTCATACCCAGGGCCAAGGAGAATATAGTAGAGTACATTCGTATACAGAAATCGTACGAAAAGTAGTGTATAGCCCAAAAGTCAAAGAAAACATGACCGAGATTGACAGAACCTAACCTGAGCAAACGTAACATAACTTGAGCTAAAGTGCCGAGACCACTATTGCTGGCCTCCACGGAGCCAAGTAAGTCATACTAGAGCACAAAAGTGGGGAAAACACAAACCTAACTTGGCCTAATATAATCTATCCAAACGTAGTGTAACTCAACGTAGCGTGACGAGGCCAATATTGGTGGCATCAGCAGAGACAGGCAGAGTATGTTAGAGTACAGTAGAAAGCAGAAATCCACCACATAGAAGTGAATAGTACAAAAGCCGCATATATCCTAACCTTACATGAACTAACCTGACCAAGCCAAGCGTAGCATAAATCAACCTAACCTGCCACGGTCACGGCTGCGCGCATCCCCAGTGTCGAGCTGTGTACAGCAGAGCAACGTAGAGCGCATGGATCCGTCGAAAAGCAGAGTAGAGCACAAAAGCCAAAGAAACCCTAACCGATCGTTCCCAGCCTTACCTACCGAAACGGAACTTAACTAAACCTAACGTACCGAGATCACTATTACTGCTCACCATAGGGGCAAGCAGAGCATACTAGAGCATATTAGATCGCAGAAGTCCACCAAATAGGAATGTATAGCACGAAAGTGGAGGCTATCCTAACTAAACTGAGCTTAACCTAACCTAACCAAACGTAACGTAACCCAAACCGACAAGCCGCGACCACTATTGCTCGCCTCCCAAGACACGAGCCGTGTAAAGTAGAGCAATGTAGAGCGCAGAAATCCACAGAATAGCAGAGTATAGCACTAACGTCAAAGATATCCTAACCAAACATGGCCTAACTTAACGTAACCAAACGTACTCTAACACAGCATAAATTGCCGCAAACACTATTGCAGGCCCCCCAGACCCAAGCAGTAAATACTAGAGCACAGTAGAGCGCAGATGTCCGCCGCATTGCTGTGCAAATCGAAAAAGTGAAAGATACCCTAACCTAACAAGGCCAAACCTACCCCAACCGAAGTAGTGTAACCAAATATATCGTGAGGTGGCAAATATTGCTGGACCCGCCAGTAACAAGCAGCTCACATTATAACACAGTAGAAAGCAGCAATCCACCGAATAGCAATGTATAACACAAAAGTCAATGTTATAGTACCCAAACCTGACCAAACGTAACATAAACAAACATAACCTAACTCAGCCTAACGTGCCTACACTACCCTTGCTGACCTCCCCAGAGCCAAGCAGAATACACTAGAGCAGGGCAGGCCGCAGAAATCCGCCGCACTGAAGTGCAAGGCACGAAAGACAAGGATAACCTAACCTAAACTGACATAACCGAACCAAGCCAAACGAAGCCTAACACAACCTAGCGTGCCGAGACCAATATTGCTGGCCTCCCGAGTGTCGAGCAGAGTATAGTTGAGCTATGTAGTGCGAACAAATTCTCCGAGTAGCAGTGTATGGCGCACATGACGACTCTTTCTTATCCTAACCCATCCGCACGTAATACAAGCGAACGTGGCATAACTTAAACTAACGTGCCGAGATCAATATTGCAATCCTCCCCAGAGACAAACAGAATACACTGGAACACAGTAGAGCGCAGAAGGCCCCCGAATGGTACCGTATAGCGAAAAAGTCAAAGATATACTAACCTAACCTGACCTACCCTAATCCATTTGAACGTGGACTGACTAAACCTAACGAGCCGAGACCACTATTGCAGGCCTCCGCAGAGCATAGCAGAACATAATGGAGCACAG